>NC_056728.1:1655617328-1655722328 GCF_019279795.1 Protopterus annectens | reverse complement strand
TTAGAAGTCTCAGATAATCTATGTAAATTAATTTCTTCTTCCAGTACCATATCTGTTTCCTTTAACAATTTGCCTGTTGCACAATCATATCTGATTGTATTCTCTTTCATACCGCCTATCAGTGAATCAACCAATTTCCAAGGCTCATAGTTTTTGTGATTTGTTATTAAGAACATTCACATGGTCTAATAAATACAAAATCCTACTTTAGCTGATAGTGTGTATTGCATTTGTCTTTTAAGACAAAAATCTTGACTTTCTCTTCGTCTCTAAATGTAAAAGTATTGAATGTCTTTGTGGCTTCATCACCTGCAATGTAAAAGACTGTTGCTCTCAGAATTATTTGGGTTTTATCAAACTGCAGTGAGCTATAGTTCTGAATGTTGAATTCATAGCTTTCAATCTTCATAGAGCTACCATTATGCTTCAGAGATACTGGTGGCAGTATTGTAGTCATCTTGAGCCAAAAATTCTATAATGATGCGACTCAAAATACAGTGGTTATTCACTAGATTGTAAAAACAAATTGCAGCTTGTGAGAATGAGATTGAAAAGTCTACTATATGAGAAATAAGTTCTCTAGTCCAGTAAATAAGAAATTGTGTAAATCATAATTAATAAAGTTTTTGGTAAAGTGTGCGTGCGTTATTGTTCTACTACTGCTCATGGATATTATAGAATAAAAATACTTTTGTAAACAAGTTTTACTGAAGACTGCCTTTAGCTGTTTGTTCCCATGATTCAGTTACCAGGTCTAACTCTAACTGTTTCGCATATTAATATACAAATTATAGTTTGTACATCCAGTCTTGAATTGTTAACAGCCATTAGAAAAAGCAAATTTCTGGAAATATGTTTTAACAATGCACATTGATTAGAATCAGAGGACGTTAATGTCATTTTTCTGACATAGACTTCATGCCCTATGAAGGAGGGAGAAAATTGTTTTTTTAGTGATCTTAGATGTAAAACTCTTTTAAGGAAAGTTGTAATAGCTGTACATGTTGCAGCATGCACATACTTTTGTAAACAATTAGCTATTGCAGTTACATGGACCTTATTTAGTGGATGAGCAAATACTGAACCAGGTAACAAAAAGTATACATATTGTAGCAAAATTGGGATAGAACGTAAAAAAGGATTGAGGCTTTTTGACACAGTAAAAAAAACTTCCACATATCATGCCACATTTTCTTGTAATAGGCCTTCTTGCATACTTCAGAATAAGCAACAGCTGACAGAAATTGGTAATAGTCAAAATTCTGTCTTTCAAACTGATAGAGTCATAGTTTTAAGACTGGACTTTAAAAGCTTGTGCCACTGTGATATTAGTAGAAAAGCACTGAAGAGGTAAAAGTAATGACATGGTTGCTTTGCTTGGTTTACCCTGTAGAATATTTTTTTTAATTAGGTCAAAGGGTATGAAACTGTACAATAACAAGAAGCTATACAATAACAAAAAAGAATAATTATGTCAAAGAATCCACCATTTTAAATATGGCTCGAGAAGTGAGAGAAAAATATGTGTTCTGACTCAATTATTGAACTGTGTATGAAAATATCTTGGTAGGTCTGATATTTTTGCAGTCTCTGAAAAGAAAAAACAGATCCTTTTTCTACTTCTGAGTCAAGCCTGTCTTCCTGTGCAAGATGTCTGCTAACTCATTCTGTAGACATGGAGTATGGATTGCTAAAATGGGTAGATTGAACTGTATCACTGACTTCCAGGCTGAATTGCCTCCTTACCTGTTTGGAAATGCCTGATTCCACTTTTTTGCTTATATAAAACATCAACAAAGGAATTATCTGCCCTGATCTTTAAATGCCCTAAGTATAAATTGTCCAGAATAGTTACCAGATCATCATGCACTGTGTTCGGGTTTTAAATTCATGTGGATTGATCTCTCCTGTTGACATCAGTTGCAATGAGTTAAAAGTATATTAACTGAGTTCCCCATGCATAGCCTTCAGGGTTTTTTAATAAGCACTGGATTGGTGATGAAGAAATAAGTGTCATTATAATGGATAAATTTATGTCTGCCACTACAGAAATTCATTCTTTAGTACTGAGCCATATTTCCAGTGCAACCACTGCATGATTCCGTAGGTTCTGAGGTGCCGTTCTGTTTCCTTAAAATAATTAAAGCAACTTATGTTTTTACACAGCTAATATGCATGCAGTCCAGGAGAACATTTGGAAGTTTATCCCAAATTCAGCAAAGGACTTTTTAGTTAAGTGACTAGCTGAAGGTCACAGAGTATGCAAAGGAAGATAGAGGGAATCACACCCTGTACCACAGAAAGTAGCATGTTAATTTAGAGCATTAGTCCTCTGTACTACCAGAGACAATGCAAACAATATTTTAGGACCAGTCTTTCTTTTATGTTAATGTTGATCAAAATGTGTCAGGTCTATTTGAATTTCTACTTTCTCATCATGTTCTAGGGCAGCTTTCATTAGAGCTGAATGTATCCAGTTATTGTGAGTTAAGCATTATATGAGACATATAATGCTTAACTGACAATGACTGGGCAGATTATGAGTGATGTATAATGTTTGCAACTACAACTGTTTCGGTGGTATCTGTGATGTATAACGTTTGCAACTAAAGTGGTGTCATTGTTGTTTGTTTTTCATTTATATAAATGTAAGATTGCCTATGCCATATGTGATAATTTAATAAAGATGTTTAGTGAAGATGTTTATTGAAGAAAACAAAGAAAAGAAAAAATTATGTTGGCATCAGAAAGGATGCTAATGATGTTGTTGTTTTTTTTTTTTCTTTGCTGTTATCCTGAGAAGCTGAAGTCTATTTTATCCCCCACCATTTGATAAATCAGCAGTTTATTTATTTTTGCTGCTAGTGGACAGACTCCTAAATATTTAGTAAATACTGTGTGGACAATAGACAGTCCAAATGGCAGAATGCAATCTGAAAATGGTGGTGCATTATTAGGCATCTGAGATAAATGAGATATTTATTTTGACATGATGTTACTGAATAATGAAGGCAAAGTGTATTCCATACACAGACTGCCTGGTGAGAATTGCACTCTGTGAATAGTTTACACAGATACTATCCTGTAAGATTTTCATCTTACAGATGTCCAATTTACAAAGTTGTTCACATCTGGAAAATCTAGAAATGATATTTCAGTGTTTTCATTTTGAGGGTAATACAAATAGCCTGGAATAAAATACTGGCCTCTTTATGGAACATGCACATTTTTACTACTTTCTTTAGCAAAGGTTGAGCCATTATTTGCAAGATGTGTTGCACTTGAGAGGAAGTATTTATATAACAAGCTGCATTTGTAGAGTTTGAATGATTGTTACTGTAAAGCCATGCTGAGTTGCTTGTAGAGCCCAATTGTCTGCAATGATCTTTCTTTTCATGCAGGATGATAAGTCTGAAATCGGAGACAAGGAAAGGAATTAAAGAGGGAGAAAATGATACAAGTTATTTTGAAATTTTGACCATCTTTGATTTTACGTTTCTTTACATTTGGAACTCTTTAACTTTGAAACCTTGTTTACAAAAAGAGCACAACGAAACACCCCCCTTCTTCCTTATAAAATGCTTTCTTTATGTTAGAAGTTAAAGAACATTTGTATTGTGGACCAGGAAATACACACACTCCATTACCAAACACCTAACACACTTAAAAATAAAATATCCCTAAGATACCATAAGCAATTTACTATACATATATATATATATATATATATATATATATATATATATATATATATATATACATACATAAAAAACATATGCTAAACGCCCTCTATAAACTAGCCTTCGCTGGAAACATCCATCCAAACTCTGGTCCTCCCAAATCCAACGCAACCACAAACCCAAGTCCAAGCAACCCCCCCGCCACAACTCAACTCCTAGCCAACAAGAAAACAACAGACCTACTTAAAATGTCCCTAAACATCAGAAGTATATGCAATAACATCCAAGACCTACATGTCAGCATAAGCATATATTCCCCAGATATTCTCTTCCCAACTGAAACCTGGCTCAAACCTCACATCAGAAGTGAGGAAATACTTCCACCTGAATACAACATCCATCACATAGACAGATTGTCCAAAAAAGGAGGTGGAGTTGCATTGATATTTAAACACCACCTCAATATTCAACTCCTGAACTCATCTGCCCCTCACCACAACAACCTATGCCAATCTCAAACTAAACCCAAATAAAACAATCAATATCATAGGATGCTATTTCCCACCAGGACAAAATATTACAATCTCCTGAGCTGGGCTACTCTATTGCTACCCCAGGAAACCATCATTCTCAGATACTTTAACATCAACTGGCTATCTGTAACAACAATCTTCCCACCATTCACCTTAATCTCCATGGGTTCACTCAACCCATCCAATCCCCTACCCGAATCAAGAAAAACCCTAACAATCATACCTTACTTGACTGGATCCTAGTCAATAAAGCCCCTTATTTAAGTGCATGAAAGCTACTCACTCTTACCTAGCAGGCTGCTTACCTGACAGTCTTAGTGACCACTCCCCCACTTTCCTAATTCGGCACCATACACACACAGTCTCAAGCCCATTATCCACAGGCAAATATGGAACAAGTCCAAATTCAACCCCAACTCCTTCATCTCCTCCCTGCAAAAAATTAACTGGTCACCACTAAAATACCTCAACCTAGATGAGGCTGTCCACTTCCTCAACAGTACCTTCCTCTCCATCCTAAACACCCATGCTCCTGTAAGAAATGCCAAAGTCAGATCCAGGCATGCTCCATGGTTACAAAAGACCACCAGAACCCTAATCAAATCCAGAGATAAGGCCTGGGAGCACTGGCAACTAACAAAAAATAACTCAGATAGGCAATCATTCCTTCATTCCTTAAACTGTGCAATAAAGCCATAAAGCATATAAAATTAGACAAATCCCTCTACTATAAGTCCACTCTAAACTCTACCAACCACAACCTTAAGCAATTATTGTCAACTATTAGCACTATCCTCCACCCGGGGAAGGTTGATTCCCCCCAGACGTCCATTCCCCCCTCCTCCATCAGTATTGCTGAATCCTTCAGCAAAGACTTCACTGAAACTATAACATCTCTAAACAAATAACACTTCCCTACAACAGTCCCCCCAACTCCTAACCCTAACCCCCCCACTCCTCTTTTCTTCTTCACTTCAGTACCTACCTCCAACATAAAAAGACTATTGTCAAAACTTAAACCCACCAAACTCGCAGGTGACAACCTCCCCTCTGAATACTTGAAAATTGCAGCTGATACACTAGCCTATACAATTTCAGTTCTAATCAACTGCTCCATAACAGAAGGCTATGTTCCCTCAATATGGAAAATATTTCACATCATTCCCCTCCTCAAAGGCACTCCCTCCACTGACCTCTCCAATTACTGCCCCACTGCTATCCTCTCCCCTCTCTTCAAGATACTTGAAAAATGTATCAACACTGAGGTCTCCAACTACCTCCTAGCTGATAATCTCTTCTCCAAAATCTAACATGGTTTCAGGCCATATCACAGCACTACCTCCGCTATGCTCTCCTTCACCAACACTATACTTCCTCACAAAAACAATGGCCTCTTCTCTACTGCTGCATTTCTAGATCTCTCAAATGCCTTTGATATGGTATCTCATGAGCTACTACTCTCTACTCTCCCCAACCTCTCCTTCTCACAATCAGCCTGCAACTGGTTCCACAGCTATCTACACAGATGCCAGCAATCAGTAATCTGGGACGACAACCTATCTCCTCACCTCCCAGTTACTCTCGGAGTTCCCCAAGGGTCTATCCTTGGCCCACTGCTATTCTCACTTTTCACTAACAACCTACATACTGCTACCACACAAGCATCTCTTATACAGTACACAGATGACACTTCTCTCATCTGCTCTGCCCCCACTGTACCAGAACTACAACAAATCACACAGGAATAATTCTCTTCTGTAGAAAGCTGGGTATCCAATGCTCAGCTCCGACTCAACCCAAGTAAGACAAAACTTCTCCAGTTCCAACCTTCCAAAGCCACCCAAAACACCCCCCACTTCAACATTCTCGCCAAAGACAATACCATCATCTCTCCATCAGAACACACAAAATTACTCAATGTAGAAATCGACAACAAACTTAGATTTGACATCCACATATCTCCATAGCCAATTCCCAGCTAAACTCCACCCTATGCATTCTCCATACTTACCAACCTTAGACAGACAGCCCTACACAAGCCGGATGCTTGTTACAACAAAATTGCTAAATTTGCCACTGGAACCTCCTACCACAGCCATCATTGTATCTCCCTTAAAGAACTAAACTGGCTAGAACTCCCACAACTCTTTCAGTTTAATCAACTCATCCTCGCTCATAAACTTATTAGTCACCACCTTAATATCCCTTTCCTTCAAACCCTTCTCCAACACTATCACTCCACTAGGCCCCTAAGATCAAGCAACAAAAATCAACTCACTGTTATCAAACCCAAAAACTCAGCAGAAGCCATATTTTCATGTACCATATCTAAACTTTAGAACAATCTTCCACCCTCTATAACTACTCTATCTTCCAGCAGCCTTTTCAATACTGCTCTAAAATTCTACATAAATTTGTACTGACATTGTCCTTGTTCTAATCCAGAATAGTACCCCCACCCTTACCCCCCCACCTAGACTCTTACCCAACTATACTACCGCCACTACTAGCCACAGTCAGAATTAGCTAGTTGTTTTTACATACTTTAAAATCTTGTCTGACAACTTTGTTACTAATATTATAAACAAGAAACTATCTTAACTTGCAACATTTACTGTATATACTGTTGATAATCAATATCTTGTTATTGTATTAACGGCAACAACCTGTAATGTTGTTTACTATTGCTACAGCTTTGTATCTCTATTTATAGATAAAGAAATGGATATATATAGTGTGTGTGTGTGTGTGTGTGTGTGTGTGTGTGTGTGTGTGTGTGTGTGTGTGTGTGTGTGTGTGTGTGCGTGCATGCATGTGTGCATGCGTGTGTGTGTGCATGTGTGTGTGTGTGTGTGTGTGTGTGTGTGTGTGTGTGTGTGTATGTCTGTGTGTGTGTGTTTTACAATTCTTATAATTTTTGATGTATCCTGTTAGCTTTCTTAGAGACAGCAGAATGTGTGTCAGGAAAATGAGTCTGTTGATCACTGGATTATAAAATATCCTTGAAGGTATAATAAACTTGTAGCATTTTCCACCTTGAATTGTAAATCTTAGCCATTCCTTCTATTTCTTCACAAGTGGAAAAGAGTTTCCTGCACACCATTTGAGGATGTCAGTCATCTAATATAAGGTATTCAGGTATCATTACTGGAAATATACTGTAGTGAAAAAAATTCCCAGTCACAATCCTAAATACAAGCAGAATAAGTCTACCTTATAAACCAATAGTCCTTACTATTATCTGAGTGAGGTGATGTGGCTGTTTCATTGTCCCCTTTTCACTTTGGACCTTTGAGGGTTTCCTTTAAAGATTCATGTCACAGTATTCTGTCCATGTCCTGAAGATGGAGCATGGCATGCACTGAATTGTATCTCTGCTGTTTTAATGCAGTTTCTTGTCTTCTTCTTCTTCTTCTCTTTTGGCTGTTTCCGTTAGGGGTCACCACAGCGGATCATCCGTTTCCATTTTTCCTGTCCTCTGCATCTTGCTCTGTCACACCAACCACCTGCATGTCCTCTCTCACCACGTCCATAAACCTTGTCTTAGGCCTTCCTCTTTTCCTGTTACCTGGCAGCTTCATCCTTAACATCTTTTTCCCAATATACTCTGCAGCCCTCCTCAGCACATGTCCAAACCAACGTAATCTTGCCTCTCTGGCTTTATCTCCAAACCTTCCAACCTTGGCTGACCCTCTAATATATGTATTCCTAATCCTGTCCATCCTTGACACACCCAGTGCAAATCTTAACATCTTTAACTCTGCCACTTACAGCTCTGACTCCTGCCTTTTTGTCAATGCCACCGTCTCCAACCCATACAACATAGCTGGTCTCACTACCCTCTTGTAGACCTTCCCTTTCACTCTTACTGCTACCAGTCTGCCACAAATCACTCCCGACATTCTTCTCCATCCATTCTACCCTGCCTGGACTCTCTTCTTCACCTCTCTTCCACACTCACCATTACTCTGAACTGTTGATCCCAAGTACTTAAACTCATCCACCTTTGCCAATTCTACTCCCTGCATCCTCACAATTCCTCTATCCTCCCTCTCATTCACACATAAATATTCTGTCTTAGTCTTGCTGACCTTCATTCCTCTCCTCTCTAGAGCATATCTCCACCTCTCCAGGTCTGGTCCCTACTCTCATTACAGATTACATTGTCATCTGCAAGCATCATAGTCCATGGGGCCTCCTGTCTGATCTCATCTGTCAACCTGTCCATCACCATTGCAAATAAGAAAGGGCTCAGAGCTGATCCTTGTTGTAATCCCACCTCCACCTTAAATGGGTCTATCACTCCCACTGCAGATGTCACCACTGTCACACCACCCTCGTACATATCCTGTACCACTCTTACATACTTCTCTGCCACTCCTGACTTCCCATACAATACCACAACTCCTCTCTAGGCACCCTATTATATGCTTTCTCTAAGTCCACAGAGACACAATGCAACTCCTTCTGACCTTCCGTATATTTCTCCAACACTCTCAGAGAAATCATTGCATCTGTAGTGCTCTTTCCAGGCATGAAACCATACTGCTGATCGCTAATCATCACCTCCCTTCTTAACCTAGCTCCCACTACTCTTTTCCATAACTTCAAGCTGTATCTGATCAGTTTTATCCCTCTGTAGTTACCACAACTCTGCACATCACCCTTATTCTTAAAAATAGGTACCAAAACACTTTTTCTCCACTCCTCAGGCATCCTCTGACTTTCCAAGATTTCATTAAACAATTTGGTTAAAAACTCCACTGCTATTTTTCCTAAGCACCTCCACGCTTCCACTGGTATGTCATCTGGACCAACAGCCTTTCCATTCTTCATCCTCTTTATAGCTATCCGTACTTCTTCCTTGCTAATCTGTTTCACTTCCTGATTCACTATCCCCACATAATCCAACCTTCTCTCTCTCTCTCTCTCATTCTCTTCATTCATCAGCCCCTCAACGTACTCTTTCCATCTGCTCAACACACTCTCCTCACTTGTGAGTACATTTCCCTCACTATCCTTTATCACCCTTACCTGCTGCACATCCTTTACAGCTTGGTCCCTCTATCTAGCCAATTGGTGCAGGTCCTTTTCTCCCTCTTTAGTGTCCAACCTTTTATACAACTCTCCATATGCCTTATCCTTAACCTGCACCACCTCTCTCTTTGCCATGCTCCTCATCTCCTTATACTCCTGTCTACTTTCTTCATCTCTCTGACAATCTCACTTCTTCTTCGCCAGCCTCTTCCTCTGTATAGTCACCTGCACTTCCTCATTCCACCACCAGGTCTCCTTGTCCTCCTTCCTCTGTCCAGATGTCACACCAACACCTTTCTAGCTGTCTGCCTTACCATCACTGCTGTAGTTACCCAGCTATTCGGTAACTCTTCACTACCCCCCAGTGCCTGTTTTAACTCTTCCCTGAGCTCCACCTCACAATCACCCTTGTTAAACTTCCACCATTTGATCCTTGGTGCTGCCCTCACACTCCTCCTCCTCCTCTTCTTGATCACCAATATCATCCTACAGACCACCATTCTATGCTGCCTAACTACACTTTCCCCTGTCACCACTTTACAGTCTCCAATCTCCTTCAGGCTAGCCCTCCTGCACAGGATATAATCCATCTGTGTGCATCTTCCTCCACTCTTGTAAGTCACCCTATGCTCCTCCCTTTTCTTAAAATACATATTCACCACAGCCTGTCCATCCTTTTTGCAAAATCCACCATCTGACTTTCTGCATTCCTCTCCTTAACACCATATCTGCCCATCATTTCCTCATCCTCTCTGTTCCCTTCACCAACATGCCCATTGAAATCCACTCCAATCACCAGTCTGTCACCCTTGGGTACACTCACCACAACTTCATCCAACTCACTCCAAAATGTTTCTTTCTCATCCATCGCACACCCAACTTGTGGAGCATATGCACTAACAACATTCATCATTACACCATCAATTTCCAGCTTCATAAACATCACTCTATTCAACACTCTTTTCATCTCCAAAACACCCTTGGCATACTGTTCCTTCAGGATAAACCCTGCCCAATTTCTCCTCCCATTCACACCATGATAGAACAATTTGAACCCACCTCCTATACACACGGCCTTACTCCCCTTCCATCTGGTCTCTTGCACATACAATATATCAACCTTCCTTCTCTTCATCATATCAGCTACCTCTCTCCCTATACCAGTCATACTGACAACATTCAAAGTTCCTACCCTCACTACTACACTCCTAACCTTCCTTCTATCTTTCTGCTTTCTGGCATGCCTTCTCCCTCTTCTTCTCCTCCAGCCAACAGTAGCCCAATTTCCGCCAGCACCCTGCTGGCTAACAGTACTGGTGGCAGTTGTTGTTAACCTGGGCCTTGACCAATCTGGTATGGAAATCTGTATTGTTGTCCACATATGTTATTTGGCAAAGGTTTTACACCGGATCCCCATCCTGACGTAACCTTCCCCATTTATCCGGGCTTGGGACCGGCATGAATAAGTGCATTGGTTTGTGCATCCCCAATGCAGTTTCTTGTACAACATTAAAATATACCCTGAGAGAGAATTTATAATTAGGGAGGGGAAAAACTAACTGAAATGCCAAATTCAATGCATGAATGGTTGGCCTAGACTAAAATAGTATTAGTATAGCACTATCCTCTTCAAAGGTTTAAATCATTAGGTCTGGCATTGTCTGAAATGATATCACTGCAGAGGTCCAGGAAGGTTTCATAAAGCTGTTATCTTTCAATGGCACTGAGGTCAGTAATAAGATCTTTGAAAATTATTCAGAAAAAAACGTGTAACGCTTTCAATAGTTTTTAGAAGTAGTACCATCCGCAAAACCACAGGCAATGTTTTCATTTTTTTTATTCAATTCTTTTAATGATTCTGATGTGTGGGATTTAACTATGGTTTTATTTTTCTGCTGTTCTACTGTAACTTATTTTCATTTTTGGTCAAAAGTTAAAGAAATAAAAATATATACCTATTTTTGAACATAGAAATGTGATGAAAATAAGGGCAAAATCCTCTTACAACCAGAATGTGGTATTTATTAAAGAGTTGATTGAAGAAGTGTGAAGAAGCATACTGCACTATAAATAAACTAGGGGTGTTACATAGACGATCTAACACTGATGTTGATATGGGAAACATTGAAAGCACTAAGAAGAAATAAGGCTGCTACAAGCAGTAGTGCTCTTGTGTAAGCACCAAATTTCTCCAATAGCATTCTAAAGGACACTGGCAGGGGACCAGCATAAGCCATCATAGGGAACTGTCAAACACTGATAAACCTCTTAACTGGATAAAGTGTCAGTAGATGCGGTGTAACCCCAAATTCTTATTTGTTGTTACAGTGATCACCCCTAAAGGACAATGATGTTGATAACAAACCTACCTATGTGCTTAGGTTAATAGTAATATACTTGGAATTTGATTGCAAGACAATACACATCAACTATTGCACAAATACATGTCATATCAACATACCTTTTGGTATAGTATTAGATCTGGCCTTTGTTATAGATTTATGTACCGTCTTTAAATACATTCAAATTGAGAAATCCTGATAATCAAACAGGATATTGTCAGAAAATATTTTTAAATTACAAATAACAAACAAACAGACCAGGATCTTAAACAGAACCAAGAACCCTCAATAAAGTTGGAGATTAAATATATATTATGTCAAATTTAAAGTATATGCTTTTAAACAGTCCATTCCTTCCTCAGATACCTCAGTCAGGACTGGTTCTATGCCTTTTGTAGGTTGCTGGAATACACTCTGTCTTTGAGAAAGAAGAAGTGAATGAATGCAAATGCACAGAATATGGATTTTAGCAGCACACAAAAAAAAATAACTCTTGGCTTACTCACACAAACTTCACTCAAAGTTCTCTTTTTAATTAGTGTGATGTGTGGCTAACATATTTCTTTGCTTTATATTTGTCCATTAAACTAATATTTTTATAAAACCTCCATTTTGCATAGAACTAGTCCTGGCAGATATAAATTTCTTTGATTTATATTTGTCCATGTAATATTTTCTTGTAAACATGCGCATACATTTTTCAATGCCTCTTCCTTTCTCCTTTTGTTAATCTTCTTCCTGCAGTCATTTATCTTCATATTTTGCTGAACAATAGCAACTGCAATATGAAGGGCCCATTTCATGCAAAATAAGTCTAGGCTTTGAATCTAAATACTGGGCTGAATTTTCAAAAGATTTTTTTTCTTTTGCAATAATAGGTATGCAAGTCTTTGCAATCAGAGCATTTGAATGGAAGAGTAATTTGGGGCCAAAGAAATGGGAAATTATGTAATGATTACTCTGCTAAATCCAGTTCCTTCACCTTGACTATGCTAAAGCTTTTTAGAGGATGCAGAAACTTTTGAGTCAAAGGATGCATAAAAGTATATGTTAACAGTTTTGCAGAACAAAGCAAATCAATTATCAGCAACAGCAGCTGTGGCACAATATGGTAATTGCAGATAAATTATGATAAATTTCACTGTCGCCTAAACTGGATTTCTTAGTGCAAATAAAGCATAATTCTTGTTATTACTTTGGTTTACGACTGCAATGACATTGATGACACTTGTGGTTTGTGCAACAATGAAAATGACTTGAATGAAAATTTGTTTTTAAAGGTGTATTTAGCTGTTATTGGTTACTGAACTAAATTCTGAGAAGAAAGTTCAAACCTGCTACAACTAAATACTTTTTTGTTTTCGGTATGTAACTATTATGGTTCCCTTTTAAATCCTAAATATCAGAACTATGCAGTATAATGTGATACAATAGGATTAGAACCAGTACACTAATGAAGCATGGATTATATGTGAGCCATCAATGTTTCTCATAGTTAAATCATTACACATGGCCTGGTTTGAAATATTGAATCAAATTGCAAAATATGTTCAAAGCACTGCAAAAGCATGTTTATTGTGGACACACATACCTACAAACAGCACATGAAGATCACAAATAATACTTTTGATAAAGTGGGGAACATACACATTGCTGATAAAATAATAAGTTGCTCAAACCCTCTGATGTACTGTGATAATGATTGCACGAAACCCCCTAATGCACACAGGGAAAGACAGTAAGGAATGTTGCAAACCCTTACTTTATTATAGATGCAGTACTCAAAATAAAGAAACTAGGTGGGTAGAGCAAAGTAAATGTAAAACACATTAGCATTGATGCAGTTTACTGTCTAGAGATACTTTTTCAGACATATCTGTGCAGGTCTGTTTCAGATGTACATTGCATAAATAGTATGGACAGATAAAAAGTTATGCTATTTTTTATTGGCAAAATACAGCTTGACGGAGGCATATCAAAATAATTAAACCATGAAAAAAGGAGCTGTATACGCTGGAATAAAAGAAACCATTGAGTCCCGAGGGTGGGGTGATGATGTCACTGTTTAGTTAAGGATTGCAGAGAAACACTGGACTCTTTGTTGTTGAGGAGACAAAACAACATCTTTACGGTTTTAGATAGCCAGTGCAGGATTTGTTTTTAATAACCTGAGCAAACAAAAGACTGTTAGAGTACTGCCACTACACGGCTTTGTAAAGGTAAACAAAGTCAAGGAAATTAGTGTTCCTTGATAATTCCTAATGCATACTTAATATAAATGAATTGTGACTAGGAACAACTGTTGAAATATGAAAGTCTAGGTTCTGGAAATGGTTCTATTACGTGGTTTATCAGCTACCAAAAAGACAGGTCATTCCATGTTATAATTAGAAAAAAATAACTCAGAGGTATGCCTTCTATAATCAGAAGCTTTGGGAAGTTATATTATAGGCACTGTTTTGTTTCCACTTTTCATTAAAGATTTTCTCTTAGCACTCCTGAAACTTAAATGAATATGGTAATGACTTGATCCTGCTGAAAGGAGCTACCTCTAGTATATAATTTAAAAAGAATATACAGAAAGGATTTATTACACTGTGGGACTGGTTTGCAAATAATGATCTAGTTATTAATTCAAATAAAACAGAAATGGTATAAACTCTGTGTTATATAGTCTACAGTAATGTTATAATCATTATGTTATGTTGTATAGTCTGTCATTACCAATAATTAAGTAAACCTAAACACTTCTGTAATTAACTCAAACTGCTCATGTGGAGCATTAAAGATCCCTCAAAGTCAACTGCATTAAAATCATAGACAGTAAGAATTTCATCAATGTAAATTGTTCATCTCCCAGGCCCCTGCTTACACTTATCAAGGGTATCAGAACTTGTCAGAGATTTGGGATGCATGGCTAGGCTTAAAAAGGCCCTTGTAGTTGTTAGCCTAGTAAACCCCTATGAACCTTTACTTCCTAGTTAAAACATTTCAGGATATCATCAATAAGTACCCTTCGACCCAACACTCCTATATTTTATAAACACATCTCAGTCTTTGCAGATCCACTCCTATCAGCTCTACACATGTGCTGACTTCACTCCCATCTTTTAATTCCAGCAATTTACCAAAATAAATAAATAATAAAAAAAAATAAAAGAAATGCATAAAGAAAGAAAGAAAACCCCACTTAACATAAACTCTAAAGTTAGTGCAAGTTTCTTCAAACTGCACCTCAGATTTCTCATAATAGCAGTCACACATATCACTGGACTCTAATGAACATTTACAACCTGTTCCTTTCTACTGGTATATTTTCTACATTATTCAGCCACACTGCCATTATATCTCTTCCAAAAACACTTCACCCCAAAAACTTTAAAGATTGCAGACAAATAGCCAACTTATGCCCACTTAGAAAAATATTTGAAAAGCTTACCTGTACAGAAATATTTGAACACATTAATAAATACAGACTCCTCTATGATAAACAATAATGATTCTTTTAATTGTTTAGCATCATGACTGCCCTGTACACAGCCATTGATAATATATGTAACAATATAAATGGAACCAAGTCAAAGGTGTCCTTTACATAAATATGAACAGGGCCTTTGAAACAGCCAATCACAGCCTTTTGCTCAATAAACTTGGAAAACTCAATTTTGGTTGCCAGACAAAAAATGGTTCCAAGACTACTTGCAGAACAGACATTTCAGATATACCTAGACAACTGCTTTTCCAATCAAGGAACCTTTAACGCAGGTATTCCTCAAGGATGTATCCTCATGTCTTTGTTATTGCCACTTTTTATCAGTGTCTTATCTACTGACGTCTCTCAGCTAAATACAGTCATGTATGCCAGTTACCTCCTTTTCCTACAATCCTGAAAAAACTATCATCCAGCAGAAACTACAAAGCAGCATCACAACATTATGTAGCTGACTCCACAGCAATATATTTCACATTAATATCTCTAAATTCAGTATCATGATTTTAAGAACTTTACAAAAGCATCATTAAAAAAATGCATACAGGCAAATGATATAAATGGCAACATCTTGGCAGATGTGGCAGTATAGAAACACTTAAGGTTAACTTTAAACACGTCCCTCTCTTTCACAAAACATACTGATAACATTATTAACAAAACCATGGACTTGCCTTAACTAGGAATACAGTAATCACAAAATTGAATACTGTCTTCCATTAAGAACGTTCCACTCTAAAAAAAAAAAAAATAAAAAAATAAAAAAATAAAATGCAGCTGTGCTCTACTTGCAGATCAGCTATCCCACCACCGACAGCTGCTACAACATTTTAATTGTTTACCAGTTAATGAAAGCAAGACCTTACTTCTTTACATACAAATCTACTAAATTACGAAGCTAAAACATTGCCTTCAGTAAAGAACACAATTACAAATAAGACAACAAAACTCTGCACTAAGGGATATACATGTGGAATCCTTATACCTATTAGGCCCAAATTCAAAACAGAAATAGAGGAAAGAACATTCTTAAAACCATCACTACAAAATTGCACCCAGCACCCTTCTGCAGCCAGTCAGGAAAATATCAGTGAAGCAAATTCAAGAAAATTAAAAGAATACTTACTGAAAGAGTCAACATGTTCATGCTATAATGAAAAAGGCTAAGAACAACCAGGATTAAGGATTAGTTACATTTATCAAAAGTACCTAATTTCAAGCCCTGTTTTGTCGACATGCTTTGATCAACAGAACAAGTGATAAACAGATATCTGAGACTGACAATCCCTGGGGCTGGGGAATATGCCTTTTCTCCAAGGACTGTGCAATCAGGCACATTTGGAATAAATAATTAGCAGGGAATTGGGGGGGGGGGGGGCTTAGCTTCCCTCCAAAACAAAATGTGTCTTAGTTTTCTTACTCTGAGGTCAGTCCTCAGAGCATGCTTAGAAGAGTATTGACATTTTTTGTTGACGAAAGTCTGCCAAAGTTAGCATTTTCGATATTTGCATTGGTCATTCTACATAAGTAGATAGCTAGATAATTGATCTAGATATACATATAGATATAGATATAGGTACAGATATTAAGAAATCTAGGTCCAAAGTAAAAATGAAGACTCAGTGCAAAGGACTTAGAATAAAATAAAAAACTACCCACTTCAAGTGTATGCACTCTTGCCAGGAGTGGAAAAATGTCTGCAGTATGGAATCCTCACAGCAGGGAAACAAATCTAACACAGGTCTAAGTTACACTGTAGATACCCTCCCCATGGTAGGAAGACCAAGCAGTTTACTAAATCAAAATAGTGCCAGGTCAGGTAAAAGATATGGAGACAGTAAGATGGACCATTGAAGATAAAGAGGTTATGTATTAGGTAAATATTATGCTATTTGTCTGCAGACTCTTGCAAGCCTTGCCAAAGACCAAAATCCAGCACTGTACCTTGTACCTGAGAGTTTAAGTCTTTAATCATTATGCCAACCCTTCTATTATGCAAAAAATCCAAAATTACTAAATTACTGAAGAGAGAGAATATTTTTGAGGAGCTACATAGGTGGGAGAGGAAAATATTTGCTGTTAAAAACCATTAAAAGCTGCATATAACAATTTAAGCTATTTAATACAGCAAATCAGATACAATACTTAGATAAAGACATATATTGTTTGTAGGAAGATGTGATTGATGAAATGCTACAAGAAGAAAAATAAAACCTAGATGTTATTGAAATGAATAAAATGTGATGACTTGGAGAAAGAAAAAAAAAAGATCTTACAAAGTATAGTAGTGTGGCATATGTTTATACAAAAAAGACATCTGTAATAATCAACATGATACTTTAGCACCAAAGGTATCAGATATGATAAATGTTATAAAGGAAAGAATAAAAAAATATAAAGGGAATACACTGAACAGCAAATATTTAGTGAGCAGAAAGCCAACAAAAAGAAATGGAAGTGACAGACAGGACAGGATTTAATGTCAAGACTCTTATATAGGTAGCATCATAACATGATGAGGCAATGAACCCTGGGGAAAGTGCAACAAGCAGAACATGGCATTTGTAGAGAGAATATGCCACTGAATGAAATTCTGGAATCTTCTGCTGGCGACATGCATGAAAGGCCAGTTAGAATTACATAGCAAGGAAAAGAACAAGAAACAGAAAGCAAAGAGGATGCTGATAAAACAGATAAATCATGTAATTTGCACTATTAAGAGATATTTGTTGATATAACAGAAATAAATGGAATATATTATCATGCAGCTAAACTAATAACATATGGGGCAGGATTCACGAAGCCTCCGTGTAAGAGTTACAAGTCTTACACGGAGGCTGCAGTTAAATGGTGTGACGTCAGCATGCCATGCATATTCATGAGGGCATGCTGACTCACACCCAAGGCTAACACGGTCCATGTAGGAAAGCAAGGGGCGTGTCTGTAGGACGAGTTCTGCAAACGGACACGCCCCCAGAAGCGTAACAGTCCTGAAAGTAAACCCCCACAACAGAGTCCGCGTAAATGTCAATAAACACAACACAACACATGCCCCCACAGACTATAAACATAAAATGTAAAAATGAACATGTTATATATTTTTTTATAAGTTTTAAAGATGTTTGCCTGTTATTGCGCTTATGCTGCGTTGGCCGCTTAGCCACAGTTAGCAGTCAGTGGAAAAGCATATAAGATCTAAATATGCAAAGTAAGCCAAAAAGCAATACCGTAGCGGTAGAGACGTCGGCTGAAGAGGAGGCAGTCATGGTTCGGGCCCCCACAACATCAATTTTTATTTTTAGTGAAATAAGCACAAAATAATTCCCTGACATATATGTACATATATAAAATTATATTTAAAAAAAAAAATGTCAGAAGTGCCTATAGCTGAGCTACACTCTAACAAGCTGAGTATATCTGCCCGTAGGTGAGCAGTGGTTTAACAGGTGTAAAATGAGTGCCCGGGGTTGAGCAGCGTGTTAACACACTGAAACTGTGTGCCCGTAGCTGAGCTGAGTGTAATATGCTTGCTGACAGCCAAATGACGCGTAAACCAGCATAACCCATTTGCGCGGAGCAGCGCACCGCGCCAACAAGCTAACCGGCGGGCAACGTTGAGCAAGCTGTATCAAAACTGCCTTTACACAGACACACCACCTAGCCTGTGTAGACAGTCATAAAATATAAAAAGCAATGGCCAGGCTCGAACTCAGGATACCATGCACCATAGTCAAAGTACTGAACCACTAAGCCATGACAGTTGCCCTTAGAAATGCAGTAATAGCATATATATAGGAATGAATGGAAAGAGAAGCATGACAAAGCAGGTTTTGTGAAGCTGATACATTTCCAAAATGGCCAATCACAGATAAGTGCGGGAAAAACGGCATATATAAGCCCCATAGGCGGGAATACACAGCATAACTGATTGTGGAACTGATTTGCAGTCAGGATGGCAGGTGTAGGAGAGGGTAGTTGCTTCCGAGCACAGAGGTGGGGCGTTGAGGAGTCCAAATATATGGTTTGGCTCCTCATCCACGATCATGAGGCCCAACTCATGAAGGGCCAGGTCCTGTGGGGAGCATACAAGGCTGAGGCGTGGGACCGGTTGGCACATGATCTCACCAGTGCCATAGGAATACCAAGGACTGGTGAACAGGTCCATCACCACCATGCGGACTTGAAGAGACGGAAGCAGGACCAACTGAACCGTTGGATCCAGGAGGCCCGGCAAATGCCCAACGCCCCACTACTGAGTAAGTTACATGTAATTATTTATGTAGAAAGTTAACCTATCTGATATTATGGAGATGTGTATTCCAATATTACTTCATTTATATTACAGCTGCAGGTGTCTGTTCCACGTATCGTCGAGCCTATGCCGATAGTCTTGTGCGGTTGCGCCACCAGGCAAGTTAGTAATTCTCTCCCTGTAACTCTTAAAAAATATAAGTATGACAGCTTGCAAAAGAGTGCAGTGTAGTCACCTATTAATATAAAGTGCAAGTAACAGTGTAAGAGAGATTCTGCTAGTACTGCGTGATTACATAAGTGTGATGCAGCCTGTATTCCAAAAATAAAAATGAAACAAGTCTGAAATAAAGATGTTCCACCTGTAATATAATAGTACATAACCTGCAGCAGGCTGAAAATTACAGCTACACAAGCTGAGTAAAATACATGTGTGAAATATATCCTCGTTTAAAGTCTGAAACATGACACAAGTGAGACTGTTGGAAAGAATTGTTTTAACCAAGTAAAACATGTCAATAAAGCCTAGAATTAAGTACCATCCTGAATTGTAAAAATAAAACAAGTGAGAGCGTGAGAAAGAGGTATGAATCCACCAATAAAGTTGTAATAACTCCTGAATAAAGTATACTGCAGTCAGTACAGAATTAAATGAATGTGACAGGCACAACCAAACAGTGAAATGTGTGGAATAAAGTACTGAAGCTGGAATATGTGTCCCACAATTTGGATATGTTGCTGTAAGTTTGCAATATGCAGATAGTATGGTTGTATGAAATACCAAACATCCACAGTTGTCTAGAGCCATATAAAGCAAATGTAGCAGGATGCTGTAGCTGAACAGAGCCAGATATGAATGTGTATGAATAAAAATGAAATGTATATTAATGTAGCAGTAACATTCCTATCACCAACATGCATAAGTTTACACATAGGAAACTGTAGTCAGACCTGCAGTGTGTATATATCTGCAGCTAGTAGAAATGTACAGCATTTGTATAGGTATTTGAAGTTGTTAATGAAATATTTCTTCACCCTACCCTATAACCACAAATAATTCATTCCATATGAAATGGGTATGTGTATTCACAATTAACTCCCCTGGACATTTGTCCTGTTGGTTCATACATATTTGCATGTACGTTGATGCATGTGCCCTGTTCATACATCCAAACCTGATGGCCTGTTGCCATCAATCAACCCTGCATGTTGTTGGATTGTGTATCGTTGTTCAAATTATGCATGTGTTATGCTTGCTGTTCAATGGCTTGAATTTATGGGTGTTTGGTTAATGGGAATACTGATGCATGCTGTTACAACTAATTGTGAATGGTATTGTACGTTACTAACCCAAACTGTCATAAAATAATGCAAAACATAGGATGACAGGGAAGGCAGGTTCCAGCGGACCCACCTCTCCCACCTCAGCTGGCGAGTGCACCTGTCAGTAGTGCCCAGGCCGGATCCTCCTCCGGTGGCCCTGTGCCACCTGCAGGTGGAAGCACTGCAGGGGATGGGGCTCATCCCCCCTCTGCAAGCGTGGGCGGAGGAGAGCATCCACTCACCCTCCATAGTGTCCGGACTGTGGTGCATAGGGAGATCAGGCACGCTGTGCTTGGGCCCCTACGCCAGCTTGAGGCACAGGTGACACAACTCATGGGTGTGCCTGCTGCCCATCCTACACAGCCCCCAGCACAGCCCCGTCCTGGGCAGTGAAGGCACAATGGCAACTGCCTATGGGTGGGGATCTCAGTTCCACTGTTGTCATCTGTGGGCTCATGGGCTCGAGATATCCAAACATCCATCCCCGTCAATTGTGTATCCCCCCCACATGTGTCATACACCACCCCTGTATGCGTCTTGTTTGTCTTGTCTGTTAACCTCCCCTACCTGCCTCCCCAGCTATACCGACTTCCTGTACCTGACATAGCACTCTCACCTGAAAAAAAAAGGGCACTTTGTACCCACAAAAAAAGTACGCCCCATACATAGCTGCCCATTTTGCACACATGTCTGCTGGACATGTAAACTGGCAATTACAATTGTCTGTACAACAAATATTGTTGTCCTCACACCTCTCTCAGGGGTGGAAGGTTTCAAATTTCACACCAAATTACAAAGATATGCACAGCTGTTGCTGATGAAGAAATGGGCAGCTATGTGCCTTTCCTACATCCCTCCTGCAAAACCCCAGCTTGTTTTCCTACTGTCCTACCCTCTTTGTGCCCCCTTTTTCACCACTTTCCTATCTCCCCATTTTCTTTTCTTTAAAAGAAAATAGCGCGGGTGTGCACGACAGTAAGCACTTTTAAGCAGTAGTAAGCGGGAGTGCGCTTCTGTGCTCTTAGCTGCTGCAGTGCAAATAAGCAGTTGCTGCAGTGCGCATGCGTGACTTCCGCGCAAACCAGCGCTAACCCGCTTACAACTGCTTAAAAGTGCCTTAGTCACTCTGAATGATGAGGCCTGTAGTTTTCACAGCAGCAAAATAAAATACCTCTGTCAGTCTCGAACCCAGGACCTTGGAAACACTAGTCTGCCTGACTTACCACTAAGCCATGACTGTTATACAAGAACATTGTGCTGAAAGAAATATATCATGAAATAGTAGGAATTAATGTAAAGGGAATATAGCATGTCTAGTACACAAAGCATGTCATGTATATTTACTGTCAAATCTAGTGGATTTGCAAAATAGTACTGTGTGAAGAGAAACAGCCATGCTAGTTGGTAGCTAGTAGGTAATAATGTCACAGTAGCATCTGGCAAGCCACATACATACTCAGAGCAGGATAAACACTGCCATAGTTGAATAGTTAAGAGCCCAGACATAGCAACTGTGACGGAGTTACAGGGATGTCCCCGATGTGAAAACAAATGTCAACTGTGCCCCACTGACACCCTGTGAAATGTACTAACAGTAGGCAAAAAGGTGTTACTACACATGCAATGGTAACTATGAATTACTGAAAGTATGCACCACTTGCACGTCACAAATGGTGTAGTAATACATATGCTCGAAATAACCCACAGTCACAACCGCAGAATATCAGAATATTTCATTGGAGTATCCCACTGATATGTACCATTCCATGAGGCTGATAAAAGATGCACCTGAGAGTATCTGAGGCCTGCTCAGCAGCATGATCAAATACCCTTGTAAGTGTCAAGGCCCACACCATGGCCAGACCACACTGCATGCAGTAACACCCTACCACAACAAACACATAGGGAATTGCTGCCCAAACAGATATAGCAAGCATTACAAGCTGTGAATGTAAATGGAAAATAGGAAAGCCATAGCAACATATTACAGGAAAGACACCTAGCAGGCATACAAGGAGTGAATGTAAATGGCAAATATTGAAGCCATAGGAACAGATTGCAAGAGCCACTGCTATATACCAGTTACACCACAATTCCCACAGGAAAGCACACACACCCATATACACAGTATTACTAGTCGTAGGTGTCAGTTTACATATACACGGAGAAGAGGAAACTGGAGGAAGGAATACTCAGCTTACAGTACAACATGCATTGCAGTGTCTACAACACAGCCTGAAATATGAGAGACATACCAACCCTTACACTCACAGAACAGTGTCCACAGCAAACCAGCATGGTTCCCACCCTGATAATCTGAAAGGGCTATGCCTACCTAACAGACCTTTTTATAGCACTGTCCTGAAATCACAGTGAGAACTGCAATCACTACACAACAGGCTGCATGCAATTAGTAAATGCTGGATAACAATTGGTGCAGAGGCCATCACATGGACATGTGCAGATACCTACAAAAGCATCCTGTACTCCCAGTCCACACATGCAATACTTTCAGTGCACCCTCTGGAGGTAGAGACAGAGAGAGAGAGAGAGAAAGAGAAAGAGAGAAAGAGAAAGAAAGAAATAAAAAATATTTAAAAAAAAGTAACAGCAAAACAAACAAGTTGACAGCAGGCCAACAAACTGAAAGCCTACACAAACAGCTGCAACAAACACAGGTAATGTAAAGTACTAATATAATAGTCTACATACTGTGAACCCTCCATATGTGTTATTGGTCTGTATCTATGTATATGAAGATGTGCATAGGGACGGGGACATACTGCAACTGTCACTGAAGGCTCTACATACATATGTATGTGAAGGTAGCTATGTGCACATAGCAATGTAGGTTGTAGTGCAATATACAAGTAGGTTGTACAGTAATGGATGTTCATCAGTACGTTACTGTGTGTATACATATGTGGAACTAAAAAGGAGTATATATATATATATATATATATATATATATATATATATATATTAATATCATGTGTATACGTATGTATATCGAGATATGTATGTATATATATATATATATATATATATATATATATATATATATATATATATATATAATATGCATATATGTATACATAGATAGAGAGGGATGTAGAAATACATAGACATATATAGTTTCACAGTGTCATAGTTTAGTACTAGGCTATCTGCAGACAGTGTACAGAATAGATTTAGAAAACTGTGCCTCTGTCTAGTAGTGACACAGTGAAGACCTCCTTACATAATAGCATTAGTTTACTGTGCCTCTGTCTAGTAGTGACACAGAGATGACCCCTGGTGTAAACCTATGATCTCCCATCCACTCGTCAAGAATTCACATGAAGAGAGTCAGTGAGGGGCTCTGCCTAACATGAACTGAGATTCTGTTCCAGAGTATGGGAAGCCTCTGAGTTATGAATCTGTCCCTACAGCATGTCCTATTCATATTTGTGCTGAGGTTTAAATCTGTAGCTCTTGTGGTTCTGATGGATTTGGATTTTACGAGGTGGAACATGTCCATCAATTCCTGATTGGACATGGCCTTGTACGTCAGGCACAGATCACCTCTAAGTAGGCGGTATGCTATGGAATAGAGCAGGAGTTTCTTTAGTCTGGCAGCATATGACATTTGTTGGAGACCCTTGATCCTCTTGGTGAGGTACTTATGGGGTCTCCCTAGCTGTTGCAAGTGCCAAGTGAGGTACATACCAAATGGGGCATAGGACCCATTCATGGGCCTGATAAGGGAGGAGTATAGGGGTACAATGACCTCCTTTGATCTGGATGTGAATCCCTTCATGATAAGGTGGGCAAGGTAAGAAGTCTTTCCAACCACTTTGGCAATGTGGGTGTCAAATGAGAGGTCAGTATTGATTTGTGTCCCCAGGTCACTGATTACTTTGTCTGTACTCAGTGGGTTACTGTCTATGTGATAATATGTGGGTACTTTGTTTTTCCCAAAGGGGATGACTATACATTATTTGGCATTCAGTTTAAGGCCATGACTCCAGCACCAGTTGTCCATTTCAGTGAGGCCTTTCTGTAGGATGTATGTGTCAGCTGGTGTATCGACTATGGCACCTAGTATGCAGTCATCTTTGAACTTTGTCAGCCACTACCCTCCTATGTTTGCTTCCACATCTGAGAAATAAATGCCGAACATGAGGGGTCCCAGGACAGAGCCCTGTGGGACACCACTTGTGACTGGTTCTGAGTCTGACATGGCACCAGCGATTTTGACTTTATGGTTTCTATCCTTTAGCCGGTTTGCAACCCATCTTGTGACATACGGATTTACATTTAAGCTGTTGAGCTTGTCTATGATGCCAGAGCGGGGTATTGTGTCGAAAGCTTTAGCCAAGTCCAGGTAGGCTGTATGGACTGCTGTGTCCTCGTCAATGGCTCTAGTGACTGTTTTGAAAAGGTCAACCAGGTTCAAAAGGCAGGATCTGCCCTTTACAAAGCTGAACTGGGTGGGATCAAGTGTCTGTATGTCCCCAATGTCTCTGTGTATGAGTTCCATAATGAGTCTTTCCATAGCTTTGCAGACCAGGCTGGTTAAGCTTATGGGGCGGTAGTTACCAGGGTCTGTAGAGGTGCCTCCTTTGTGGAGTGGGACTACTGTTGCTGTATGCCAGTGTTCAGGTACATATGTTGTAGTAAGGCTACGGTTAAATAGCATTTTATGTGCGGGTTTAGCTCCTCTTGGAGTTCACGTAGCATGCAACCCGGGATACCATCGGGTCCCATTGATGCTGTGTTTATAGCTTTGCTGAGGGCAGTTCTCAGCTGGACATCTGGAATGACAGGGAGGTTACATTCACCTGGGATAAGTAATTCCTCTCTTGGGGGGTGAGGGAGGGGAGAAATTTGCACTGAACCTGTCTGCCAGAATGTTGGCAATATCTGTGTGTTCAGTGTAGTTTTTGTCACTGTGAACTAACTCTGAACATATCTGAGGGTTTCCTCCCAGGTTTCTAACATAGCAGAAGAAGGCCTTGTGGTTATCTGTAGTGTCCATAGCGATTTTCCTCTCAAAGTTGGCCTTGCATGTTTGTATGAGAGAATGTAGCTTTCTACTAGTGCTGATCAGAGATGCTTTATCATTATGGGATTCTGCCCTGTCGTGCAGTAGCTTCCTTCTTTTGTTATACAATTTGTTCATGGCTGGGGTCCACCAGACAGGACGCCTGCCCTTGGTGGAGAGGGTCTTGGTTTTATTTGGGATTGCATGATCCATGCATTCTTGGAGATGTCCGCAGAAAGCATTTGTGAAGGAGTCTGCATTGTGGGATGTGGTTTCCACTGGCCCAGTGGGCTTAAAGGATACCATCTCAGTTTTAAGAAGTGTAAAGTCGGCTTTTGAGAGGTTTCTCACTGTAGTCTTTTGTGTTGTGGGTGGAGGTGGGATATGTATATCCAGGGTGATTAGTTTGTGGTCAGATGTGATTAGTGAGAGGTATACTTCCGGTGTGTAGCACATTGTCCCCATGTTTGTGATGATCAGGTCTAGTATATTATCTCCCCTTGTGGGAGAGGTGACTAGCTGTTCCATTGCATTTGAAGTTATGAATTCCAGGAACCTTTGAGCTAGGGTGTTTGGGCTAGAATAATGCACCCAGTGTATGTTAGGGTAGTTGAAGTGTCCCAATATGATAGTGTTTGGTGGGACATTCATATCCTCCAATGTCTTCAGGAAGGCTGACTGGGGTTTCTGAGATTGGGAGGGTGGTCTATAACATGCTACCAGTTGTATAGCAGTGTTGCCTACGGTTAGTTGCACCTGGATGGTCTCTGATGCTTCATGTGTTGCCACTAACCTGGAGTTGTGGGTGTCCTTGATGAATATGGACACTCCCCCTCCCTTTTTGTTTTGGCCCGAGTTTTATGGCCAAAAAGCATGATACGAGGTATAGCCTGGTACCGCTGGTGTGCTCTCAGGAGCCTTGAACCAGGTTCCACTTACTGCACAGACATCGAGAGTGATAGAATATGTGCGTACAGATATATGTAATACACACAGACATATATAGATATATGTAGATACATATACATATACAGACAGATCTGACTGACAAGAGATATGTCTGTATATGACTATCTATCTCTCTCTCTGTCTCACCCCCTCTCACTCTCTCCCTCCCTCTGTCTTCTCTCTCTCTCCCTCTCCCCACATCTATATGTATATAGCTATATCTATATATATATATATATATATATATATATATATATATATATATATATATATATATATATATATATATATATATATATATATATATATATATATATATATATATATATATATAATATATATATATATATATATATATATATATACAGATATATATAGTTATATATATATATATATATATATATATATATATATAGATATATATATATATATATATATATATATATATATATATATATATATATGTATATATATATATACTGAGTGAGGCACATGTGTGCAGATGAATTGCAACAGGTGCCTGGTGACAAAGGCATGGAGTAAACACCAGTGTGGATACTGGAGTGCCATACCCCATTCCAAAACACTGACACCATTAACCACCACATATGTGCATGCCTGCCCACCACTGCATGTGTCAGGGGGGAACAGGGGCAACAAGTGTACAATAGGCTCCCCATTGATATACACAGTGGCACACAAGTCCTGTAATACCTGTACATGGAATGCGTCAGCAGACATGGTGTGTCAGCTATGGACATGTAGGTCACTGTACCCCTCTACACCCCACAATGTCCTACACGGTATTTATCTCCCATGACAGCTACAGATATGGAGAAGGACACAGACATACGTAAGTAACTGTGTCAATGCACTCAAACACATTACCTATGCAGAGTGACTGACAAGACCACAGAGCGCACCCAGACTACCTACATAGAGGTTAACACTGCTGGATATACATAGTTAGGTCACACCCATGACAGTTGTCCAACAACCATGGTAACACCTCCAACATCCAAAACCCAAATTACCTATGTCTCTCGTCCTTGTCACTGCAGTATAGAGCACATGGTGGAGGTACAGGTCCGTACCCACAGATATGACATACCCTGGAGTAAACCACACAGAATTAAGAAGCAAGGCTCCCCATGAGTAGATGTCAGACATACCCCTGCTGAATGTTATGCAGATAGGTAATATGCCATATGAGTCACCCTGTGTAACTGTTTGACAGGAGCAGGTATGATCATATCACATGTGTCACAAGGGGCAGGGTAGCATAACAGTATGCTGCTGTAGGCCCAGGGCCAATAGCATACTACCTACCTAAGACACAATGCACACCCATGAACCCATTACAAACCAAATATGTGAGGTGGAATGAGTGTGCCAGTGACTGGGTGCATGTTATGTACTGGTGTGATTGCTCACCATGACTGTCTGTCTGTCATGGTAGTGTGTGTCTTTGGTGTGAGGCCAGAGACAGATGTGTGAGATATTGCGATCAACACATACTACATTGCCATATGTTGTGCTGTGTTACCCTGTATGTGACTGTGGTGTAGGTAAGGTCATGGCAAGTAAGAGTAGTGTGCATTACCAGTGAAATATGTAATGTGCATTGCATGCAGTGCATGGGTTGATACTGTTCCCCATACAGTACCTTGATACAAACCCCAAGTGTGAGGTTGTGCATTGGACCTGAACCAGTGTGTTGACTGCTGCAGTATAGTAGTCTGTCGTATGGAGTGTGCCAGGTACTGTTGCACAGTTGTCGGATGACCACTGATATCTGGTCATTTACATGTGTATCCCCCAATAGACAGACAGATGCTATATATGGTGGTTAAGTTATATCACTACAGTCGAGTATTATGTGTATTATGTGTGCTATAGTTTGCTGACAGATATTGCTGACATATTTTCCTTCTCCTTTTCAGGGCTATGGTTCACCAGCAAAACCCTGTGTACTCTGCTGCGGAGGAGGAAGAGATACACCACAGCCTGGTGCGGGATTTTGCAATACTCTTTTCCCGCACCAGCCAGAACCAGCAGGAGAGGGCTGCACTGTGGCAAGACCTGGTCCGTCGGGTAAATGACATAGGCACACATAACCGGACATATGAGCAGGTACGCCATCACTACAGTGATTTAATTAGAAATGTCCATCAGCGTGCATCGGATATCCACAGGCAGCAGCTTGCCACAGGTGGTGGGGTGGCTAGACATCCCCCCCTCACCAGACTGGAGGGACTACTCCTAAGTGTTGTGGCTCCAGCCCAACAGCAACAGCAGCAGCATACATGCGTAATGATGGAGGCTGGAGCCACCCAGCAGCAGGACACGGAGCGTGCAGGTAACATGCCATGTGTATAGTTGACTGTTCTGTACACTGTTAGTTTATGCATGTGTGAGGTGTGTCCTTGGGTTGTAGCTGTAATCTTGGTAATTATTGTGCAAGAGTGATATTCTCAATATCAGCAGTAGACCTGTGGACGCTAACTGTTGCACTACTGAACTGTATCATACTCACAGTATCAATGGCACAGTTGTGCCCACTGACAATAAATGTCTCATTTCTGCAGATCCCTCTGGTGTAACAGCAAGGCAGCCTATCCATGCTGGTGAGTGTGTAATAATACCTTCAATACTCTTGATACTAATAGTAATAATAGGCTGAAGCAGTAGTGCTATGTGTTTGATTGCAGGTGTGTTTGTGTCTGTGTGTTGATATCTCATATACTGAGAAGTGTGCATGTGTGCATGTGTGCATGTGCCCTGTGTGCATGTGTGCATGTGTGTATCAGTGGTGACACTGTGTACACATTGTAAACTGTGTTTCCTGTCTTACTCCCACAGGTTCCGGGTCCTCTTGGTCAGGGAATTTAATCACGCTGTGGAAAAAGTGGTAAAATTTAAAAACCTTTGTAAAAGGCCCAGGGATGGCCCGGGTACATTTGGGCCAAATTTACCCGGGGAAATGTGGCCCCTCTGGCACAGCATCCCCCAAACCCTCCTTTTTCCCAATGGGCCCCAAAGGGAAAACCCGGGTTTCCCGGGGCATTCCAGGGTTTTTATCCCCTGGCCCCAAGGATTTTCCCCACACGAAGCCCGGCCAGTGTTGGGAAAGGTAAACCAAAACAAACAGACATTTCCCCGGGCCTAAAGGGAGCCTCCATGGGAACCAAAACCCTTTTCAGACGTTGGGGGGCAAGGTCTTTCCCCAAAAAACAGCCATGGGGGCTGGGGGAATTTAGGCCCAGCCGTATGGAAGGAAAACCCGCAGGGGCCCGGGGAAAACCCCCCGGGCCCTGTCCGCACAGCCCCCGAATGCGGGGTTTTGTGTTGCCCCCGGCCCGGCCCTCCCGAACCTTTCCCCAAAAGTTTTATTTACAGACCCCTTGGGGGACCTTGATTGGTTTCCACAAATCCCGGCCAGGAGCCCGGGGCCCAAGGTGGGCGTTGAGGCATCGGCGTGGCCTTCCACAAAAAGAAGGGAGCCTGGGGGCTGTTGGGGGATAAAAACAAAGTCCCGGGCTCCCATAAGGGCCCCAGCACCCCAGCCCCCCTTGGGGCTGTGCCCTTTACCCAAAACCCCCAAGACCCCGTCCTTTGGTTGGACAGTGGGAGGGGCCGGCTCCAAATACCAAACCCCTTTCTTTGATGAAACCCATCCCGGGTTGTAAAACCTGGGAAATTAAAAGGTCCGTGCACCCTGCCAAGGAAGGTAAATGTTGTTTCCAAAGACAGGTTTTAAACTTTGGGTTTTGACCTGGCAGGTTTCAAGTCTTTTTTGGTTTTTCCCCAAACCCCCTGTATTTGGCCCCCATAGGTGGGACTGTGGATGGCCCCCTACAAAATGAAAAATTAAAAAACCTAGGGTTTTAAAAACGCAACACTGCCAATTCAAAATTTTTAAATTTTTACTGTGCCCTAAACACAACAGGTTTAAGGTTTACAAAAGGGGAACTAGGGATACCCAAGGGACACCAAACCCTGGCCCCAAAAAGAAAACTTCCTCCCAACTGTAAATCGGGGGCCCGGAAAAGGTTAACCATGGGGCTGGAATGCAAGGGGCTACATTAAAAGTGTTAAGGGAAAAGCATTGGGGTTTCAACCCGTTTTTCAAGGGTAATGGTTTCATTGTGGGGGGGGTTACCCAGCCCCCCCTGATTTAAGTTACCGGTTTTGTGTCAAAATTTTATTTTTTTGGGGGTACCCTTTTTTGTAATTACCAAAAGGTGTCTGACTTTTTTTTATCTGGTTGGGGAGGCCCCGCAGATTCCACCTCAAAAGGTTTAAACCCGGGGATTGTACATTTTTTGTTTCTTAATGATGGGATTCCAAATTTCAAAATTCATGTTTTTCCCTGTTTGCAAAGAAGTTTGAAAATTTATATCTTTGCAGTAAACACAAATTCCAAAACTAAAAAACACACTACACCCCCACAATCACCCTTATACCTTTTTCCCCAAACCAGTTTTAAAGGAGGGATTCCCCAAATGTAAGGTACTTGGGGCCCAAAGGTAGCAATTTCTCCTTAAATTGGGAACTTTAGTTGGGGCTTTTAGTGTCTGTTTTTCAAAATTCCCCCCCATTTCATTTTAAAAACATTGGGAAACCCCGGGCCAAAGGGGGAATTTTCTTAATAAGGGACTGGCTTTCCCTTTTAGGGGGGGGGGGAACCCCACCGTGAATGTACCGGCTTAAAAGTGCCGCCCAAAAAGCACGAAAAACCTAACTGGAATTAGTACACCTTTTTTTGAGCAAACTACATAAAAAGGCCCGCTGACCGAGCGGAAAGCAAATTTTTTTTAAAAACCTGAAACAGTTTCCCCCCTAATGGATTTACAACACCTCTGTTCCCTTTGGGGACCTTATTGCCAGGGACCCCGAGGGCCTGCTCACCCTTTAAAAAGGGGAAATCACTGGTTTTTCCGGGCCCCTGAATTCCCCTTTAAAACAAGCATAATACTTCCCGGGATTTTTCAAAAGACCCGCATTTTATTTATGCCCCGCAAACCCCAACAAATTTTTGGGGGGAACCCTACTTTCACCTTTGATACCTTGGGGTTTCCCCCTTCCCAAGTTTGTTTAAAGGTATGGGGTTTTTAATTGCATGGTTTGCATTCAAAGGGGGCCAACCTGTCAATTATTCTCTGGGCCCCGTTGGTGGGGAATCCCCGTATCATGGGCCCTTTTTACAGGGCCCCTGTACACAAAAATCTTTTTCCCATTTCATTTCCCCCAAAACATTAGGGATGGAACCAATAGGCCCAAAGGGGCTAAATTTTAAATAGGTACTGGGGGAAAAACCCCGCCCCTAGTGGGTTTCCCCCCAGTTTTAAAACAGCCCCTTTTACTGACCTGCCCCCGCAATAAAAACAGGAAAAACCCCAGGGGGAAACGAAAACTCCTCCTTTGGCAAAATTCCCTTTAAAAGGCCACAAAGGTTGGCCGGCCCCCATAAAAACCCTTTTTTCCCACAAAGCCTTTGGGGTGAAACATTCCCCAGCCCAAAAAACGGTTTAAACACCGCCTTTTTAATTTTGGGATCTAAATTTTTGGAACATATTCTCAAAAAGGGTTTTAAAAAGGTTTTAAGGGCAGGGTAGGTCCCTCGGGCAAGTCCCCCAAAATAAAAACTAAATTTTATCCAAGGGATGACAAATTTTGGGCCCCCATCCTTTGGGGGCTTTTTGGCCCCCGTGGGGTGGGTCCGGGTACAAAGGGGGAATTTTTAAGGGTCTTGAGTTTTGGAAGGGTGGTAAGGGCCCCCGACCCGAGTGAAACCCCCCCTAAAGGGGAAAGTGAAATTTTTTTTTTTTTTTTTTTTTTTTTTTTTTTTTTTTTTTTTTTTTTTTTTTTTTTTTTTTTTTTTTTTTTTTTTTTTTTTTTTTTTTTTTTTTTTTTTTTTTTTTTTTTTTTTTTTTTTTTTTTTTTTTTTTTTTTTTAACTACTTTAGCAAAATTAAAGAAAAATTTTCAATTTGGAAAAATTACCTTTTTCAAAACCTTTTTTTGGGTTCCTTGGGACCCCCAACCTTTCCTTTTTGTGGTTCAAAGGGGGATTGCCCACCCCCATATTGGGTCAAAAGGATTTCCTCTTTGGAAAAACCAAAGGGGCCCCAAGGGGCAGGTTTCTTGCCCCTTCCCCAACCTTTTAAAAACCCGGGATTTTGTTCCACAGCATAGGGAGTCTTTGAGTGATGAATCTATCCCTCCAGCACGTCCTATTAATAACCGTGTCGAGGTTTAAGTCACCCGCCCTTGTGGCTCTGAGGGATCTAGATTTTTTGAGATGAAGCATATTCATCAAATCTGGGTTTGACATGGCCTTGTATGTCAGGCATAGGTCACCTCTGAGCAAGCGGTACGCAACTGAATATAACTGGAGTTCTTTCAGTGCAGCATAAGACAGATTTTGAGACCCTTTATCCTTTTGGTGAGGAACTTTGTGGCCTCTCCAGCTGCTGCAAGTGTCGGGTCAGATACATTCCGAATGGGGCATTGTACCGATCATTGGTCTGATGAGTGATGAGTATAGGGTGACTATGACTTCCTTGATCTAGATGTGAACGCCTTCATGATAAGGTGGGCAATGTAGAAGGTCTTCCTAACTACTTTAGCAATATGAGTGTCGAATGAAAGGCTACTGTCAACCTGGGTTCCCAGGTCCCTAATAACTTCTTCTGTGTTCAGGGATTGCCACCTATATGGTAGCTAGGGTAACCTTATTTTTCCAAGGGTATGACTATGCATTTCTTGGCATTTAACTTGAGGCCATGGCTCTGGCACCAGTTATCCGCTTCTGTGAGACCCTTCTGAAGGATGTCTGTGTCGGATGTGTTCTCAACTACGGCGCCTAGTTTGCAGTCATCTGAACTTTGTCAGCCATAACCCTCCTGTGTTTGCTTGTACTTCCAGAAAAGTAGATGCCAAACAAGAGTGGGCCCAGGACTGACCTGTGGGACACCACTTGTGACAGGCATAGAGTCTGAAATGGCGCCAGCAACTCTGACCCTGTGGGTTCTGTCACCAGCCAGTTTGCAACCCATCTTGTAATGTATGGGTTTACATTTGCTGATGAGTTTTTCAATGATACCAGTGGGTATTGTATCGAAAGCCTCGCCAGGTCTAGGTAGGCTGTATGGACTGCCTTTCCTCGCCAATGGCCTTGGTGACTGTTTCAAAAGTCAACCAAGTTTAAAAGGCATGATCTGCCTTGACAAAGCCAAACTGGGTTGGATCCAAAGTCTGCAAATTCCCTATGTCTTTATTTATGAGATCCATTATGATCCTTTCCATGGCTTTGCAGATCAGGCTTGTCAAGCTAATGGGACGGTAATTTCCAGGGTCGGTGGAGGCACCGCTTTGTGGGAGTGGGACCACAGTCGCTGTGCGCCACTCCTGGGTATGTATCCGAGGTGAGACTAAGATTAAACAGCTGTCCTAACTGTGGGTTTAATTCCTCGTTGAGTTCATGGAGCACACAGCCCCATCAGGTCCCATGGATGCTGTGTTCTTTCCCTTGGAGAGAGCAGTTCTCACCTGAGCGTTGGAGATGTTTGGGGGCTACAATCATTTGGTATAGATATCTCTTCTTTAGGCGGGAGGGTGGGAGAAGTTTGCACTGAACCTGTCAGCCAGTATGTTGGCAATGTCTGTAGGATCAGTAATCTTCACATCATTTTGAACTAATTCTGAACATATCTGGGAGTTTCCTCCTAGGTTTCTGACATAGCTAAAGAATGCTTTATGGTTGTCTTTAGAGTCCTTAGCTATTTTTTCTCAAAATTAGCTTTGGATGATTTTATGAGAGCTCTTAGCTTTTTACTTATAGTGATCAACGGTGTCTTACCTTTTAAGGATTTTGCTCTATCTTGTAGTAGCTTTCTCCTTTTATTGTAGAGTTTGTTTATGGCTGGGGTCCACCAGACTGGACGCTTGCCTTTGGTACAAAGAGTCTTTGTTTTGCTTGGAATTGCCTGATCCATGCAGCCTGCAGGTGCTGGTAGAAGGCATTTGTAATGATTCAGTGGTTTGAGTAATGTTAACCGCCTCAGGGCCTTAGAAGGAGACCACACTAGTCTTTAGAAGTGTGAAGTCGGCTTTGAGAAGTTCTTACTGTGGTCTTTTTCATTTCGGGGGCGGATGAGGACCTCCAGCGAGATTAGTTTGTGATCAGATCTCACCAGTGAGGGTATACTTCTGGCGTTGAACATTGTGCTCCATGTTCGTGATGATGAGATCAAGTATGTTCTCTCCTCTTGTGGGGATGGTGACTAGTTGTTCCATAGCATTTGAGTTTATGAATTCCATGAACTTTTGGGCTAGAGTGTTTGGGCTTGAGTAGTGTTCCCAGTCTATATTAGGGTAGTTGAAGTCACCTAGTATGATGGTGTTCGGAGATACATTTATCCCCTCCAGTGTTTTCAGGAAGGCCATGTGAGGTTCCTGAGTTTGCGAGGGTGGCCTGTAACATGCTACAATTTGCAGAGCAGTCTTGCCTATGGTTAATTGCACCTGGATGGTTTCCGATGCATCGTGCGATGCCACCAATCTTGAGGTGTGGGTGTCCTTGATGAATATGGATACCCCTCCTCCTTTCTTCATATTGTCCGGGTTTTGTGGCCGAAACGCATGATATGAGGTAAAACCTGATAGTGCTGGGGTGCTCTCAGGAGCCTTGAACCAGGTTTCTGTCACAGCACAGACATCGATGTTCTCCATACTGAGAAGGGCCTCGAGTGCGTGCATCTTGAGGTTGAGACTTCTGGCATTGAGCAGCATTACCCTTAGTTTTTTTTCTTTGTATTGTTCTAGGGTGGTAGGTTTAGAATTTGAACCTTGCCTAAAAAAGGCACTATGGGGGTGGCAAGAGCCTTTGCCAAAATCCGGAATCCCAGGTGACAGGTGCAAGCCATCCCTGCGGCAGCGTGGCTTGTCCAGCATGTCATCCCAGGCAGACAGACATTGATCCCCTTTGAATGACACCAGAGTTTAAGCCAATTGTTAAAGCTGATCATCTTATTCTGTATTGTGGCATCATTCTTGGTGAAGGTAGGATACTGCTCAAGGTCAGGTCATACCTGCCTGGGCTACATAATCAGAGAGCTCCTCTGTCTCTTTTCATGTAGTCCAGGGAGGTACGCCTCAGGTCGCTTACACCAGCGTGGACAATGATTGAGTCAGACTGTACCTGCTGTTGAGAGACCTGAGTGCATGCTATGTGGTGGATTCTAGCACCCGACAGGCAGCTTACTGTGACCCTCTCCTTACTCAGTCTGGTGAGCGGACGCCAGTGTGTCTGACTATGGAGTCACCAATGACTAGTGTGTCTGGCATAGTGTTTGGCCTTAAGGGCTGTGACTGCTTGACACTCTGACTCTGTGGTCTATGTGATGCAGGTGTTGTGTTCTGAGGTGGTAGTTGTTTGGGTGTCTGCTTTGGTGGCCTCTGCTGTTTTGGTAGATTTTTGATCAGAGCCTCCGAGTATGTCTTTGTGTGTTTATGTGTATGCTTTGAGGTTGTGATGGTATTATGTGAGACTGGGTCTATAGTAATGCTACTCAACACCAGCAGTGTAAACCTCAAGATGCATGCAGTGGAAACTGTCCTTAGCATGGGGAACAGCAATATCCATGCAGTAACAGACTCCTGGTACAAGGCTCCCAGGTGCACCCCATCACTGCCAGGTCATACCTCATACCATGCTTGTCATCCCCTACACATGCACCAAACCAGAACAGGGGGGGGTGTATCCAAAGGCACCTCAGATACACACACCCCCAGGTTGGTGGCACAGCACAAAGCATCAGAGCCTATTCATGTGCAACTAACAGTGGGTTATACTGCCTTCAGGTTCATAGCCTGGCACACACCACCCTCCCATACCCAGGAAACCCACTTGGCCTTCCTGACAACACTGGGAATATGACGGTCTCTACAAACACCATTATATGGGTGGACTGCAACTGCCCAAACATAGAGTGTGAGCACTACTCTAGCTCCAAGACCCTAGCTGAAAGGTTCCTAGCATTCATTCCCTGCATTGCTATGGAACAACTTGTCACCACTCCCACAAGAGGTGAAAACATGCTGCACATGTTCATCACCAACATGTGGATTATATGCTCCAGACCAGTCATGTATCCCTTGCTGGTAGGATGACACCATCTACAACTCACACTGTATATTCACATACCACATGCAGTCCCTGCACAGAACACCACAGTCATATAGTTGTCTAATGCAAATTCCATGTATTCACATGAGGCAGGCTTCGGACATGGGAACTATTGAAGGTCACAGGTACATATGTGTATGTGGCATACACATACATAATGTGTGCATTGACATTACTGATATAATGTATGTCGTGCAATATTGGGAACAACACCCCACACACATGGACAAACTGTGTGACAAAAACACAAATGGTGTTTGTAGGATACAAACCCCTACTTAACGATGTTATGACACTTGAGAGAGACGCAGTAGCAGAGTGCGCTATTTGCATTACTGGGAGGCTTACTTCCTCCTGCTGTACTTATAGGGGACTGACATCATTAGTGTTTAGACAGTGGAATATGTAGCATGTGTTGTGTTGTACTAGTTGCCAATAGGGACATTTCTCTTACACATAAATTGCACACACACTACTCCCCCACACACACTGAGCATTATGCAGGATTTAAACCCCTACCTAATTATGTTATGACACTTGTGAGAGACGCAGTAGCAGAGCACGCTATTTGCATTACTGGGAGGCTTTCTTTCTCTTGCTGTACTTATCGGGTGCTGACATCATCAGTGTTTAGACAGTGGAATATGCAGCATGTGTTGTGTTGTACTAGTTGCCAAAAGGGACATTTCTCTTACACCTAAACGACACCCCCACACACATACTGAGCACTTGCAGGATTCAAACCCTTACCTAACTATGTTAGGACACTTGTGAGAAACGCAGTAGCAGAGCACGCTATTTGCATTACTGGGAGGCTTTCTTTCTCCTGCTGTACTTATCGGGTGCTGACATCATCAGTGTTTAGACAGTGGAATATGCAGCATGTGTTGTGTTGTACTAGTTGCCAAAAGGGGCATTTCTCTTACACATAAATTGTACACAAACTACTCCCTGACACACACACTGAGCACTTGCAGGATTCAAACCCTTACCCAACTATGTTAAGACACTTGTGAGAGACGCAGTAGCAGAGCGCGCTATTTGCATTACTGTGAGGCTTGCTTTCTCCTGCTGTACTTATCGGGTGCTGACATCATCAGTGTTTAGACAGTGGAATATGCAGCATGTGTTGTGTTGTACTAGTTGCCAAAAGGGACATTTCTCTTACACATAAATTGCACACACACTACTCCCCCACACACACTGAACACTTGCAGGATTCAAATCCCTACCTAACTATATTATGACACTTGTGAGAGACGCAGTAGCAGAGCGCGCTATTTGCATTACTGGGAGGCTTGTTTTCTCCTGCTGTACTTATCGGGTGCTGACATCATCAGTGTTTAGAAAGTGGAATATGCAGCATGTGTTGTGTTGTACTAGTTGCCAAAAGGGACATTTCTCTTACACATGGAATTGCACACACACTACTCCCCCCCCCCCACAGTCACACATACACACACACTGAGCACTTGCAGGATTCAAACCCCTACCTAACTATGTTATGACACTTGTGGGAGACACAGTAGCTGAGCGCGCTATTCAAATTACAGAGTACTCTTTATGCTCCTGACATATGTATAGTGTGCTGACATCATTATGTATGAAGAGGTATGTACATCTGTTACTCTCCATCAGTATGGGGGAGAGCATATCTATGCATTAACTTTGCACAGGCACAGTGGCCTACTGTACTGTGGAGGCAGACGCCAAATACACTGTGGATAGCCTTCTGTATTCCCTAGGGACAACAGCCTAGTATTGCACTCTACGGCCATATGTTTACCTGTCAGATGCAAGTATCTGTTGCTCATATACTGTTTGTGGGTCTTTATTGCCATAGCTTTCCCTATCTCTATGAACAACTTGTGTACTGTGGCAGATGTTTGCATATGAGTGGGATCCAGTACTTTACTTATGTCTCTGTTGTAATTTCACTGTGTGCACTGGGCAGATTTCTGTATTGTGGGAGGTTCCTGTGTTAACACATACAAATGCCAGATATGTGTGTGCAACTGCTGAACTGTGACATGGCCTAAGTGTGTGAGCATGCCCAGTTCACAGTTTCTATGGCTTCTTGAATGACACGTCTCATTTATCTAAGTGTGCGAGCATGCCCAGTGTGAACTTTCCTTATGTTGGGATTTGTGGTCCACCACATTTGTGTTTGTGTGTGTGGACTTCATCTATATTTCACATGTACAGTTGAGTGTTGGATGTCAGGTTGTGTTCTTACTGCCCAACTGCTTTGTGTCTGAACCTAACAGGCATTATTCTGTGCCTGCAGGGTTGCCATGGGAAAGTTTGCATGTAGTTGTCAACATCCTTTCCTACTGACCAAACAGTGTATTGTCGTATAGTGTACTGGTTCAGTACTTTCACTGTGGTGGACAGTATCATCAGTTTCAGTCCTATCACTGCTTGTAATATTTATAGTGAGCACACCAGACTGGTTGAGGGCCAGTTGTGCAGATATGATTATGTTGCATTTTGTTCAGATATGGACATCATAGCACATGATTGTCTGACATTGTTAATGTATTCCACAACTTGTGTGGAAAGTGACAAACAATGGCCATGTGCCCTAGGCCATTTGTAATGCTAGTCAGAGAGTGTTTGTCCTTCAACACACATTTACTGGTGTTTGCCATGACATATGTCAAGGTTAGTGTGCTGTGCCTCTGTCTACCCGTGACATACAGGTGATATCCAGGGTACACCTACCATCTCCCATCCAGTCATCATGATTCCTCTGGATGACAGTCAATGAGGGACTCCCTGGATAACCTGTACTGGGAGTTTAGTCATGAGTGGAGTGAGCTTCTGGGTTATGGACAAATCGGTAAAGCATGTCCTGTTTATGTTTTTGCTGGGGTTCAGGCCTGTCATCTGCATAGGTCACCAGCATTCAGATTTTACATGGTGCCAAATGTCTATTGATACCAGCTTGGTCATGGCTTTATACATCAGGCACAGATCACCTCCAGCCAGGCGGTATGGCACTGTGTGGAGCTGCAGTTTGTTTAATCAGGCGACACATGGCATCTGTTACAGATCTGCGATCCTCCTGGTGGGGTATTTGTGGGGTCTTTCCAGTTGATGCAGGTGTCTGCTAAGGTACATCCCTCAAGGGCCATTGTACGCAATTGTGAGGCTGCTGATTGATGACTGGAGGGCACATTGACCTACCCTGACCTAGCTGTGCTTACCTTCATGATTAGGTGGGTATATGATATATTTCTGTAACCACTACAGTCACATGGTTGTCACATGCAGGATATCTATCACCTTGTGTCCCCAGGTCTCTTATTGCTCCTGATGTACTTACTGGGTTAACATCTATGTGGTAATTTCTGGCCATGTACTGTGTTTCCACAGGGGATGACTATACACTATTCTGCATTTAGCTTGTTGACATGGCTGTGGCACCACTTGCCTGTTTCTATGTGTGCCTTTTGTAGGATGGTTGTGTCAGCTGGAGGGTCCAATATGGTGGGCAGTTTATAGTCTTCTGCGAACCTGTTCAGACAGAGTCCTTCCATGTTGGCCTGTACCTATGTGACATATATAGCATACAAGAGAGGTCCCAGGACCATGCCTTGTGGGATGCCAGTTGTACCTGGTTTTCAGTCTGACATGGCTGCAGCATGTCTGACCAGGTCAGTTCTGTCCTTGAGCTGGTTTGCAACCCATCTACTTGGATAGGGGTTTATAGTTAGGCTGGTGAGCTTATCTGTACTGACCAACTAGGGTATTGTATGGAAGGGTTTAGCAAGGTCCAGGTAGGCTGTGTGAACGACATTCCCCACATCAATAGCCTTGGTGTGCATTTCACATGAGTCAGACATGTTTAAGGGGCAGGATCTGCCCTATGAAAGTCACACTGGGTAGAGTGCAATGTCTATAGGTACCCAATCTCGTTATTCCTGGGATCCATGATCATCCTCTCCATTACTTTGCCAACCAAGATAGACAGGGTTGAGAGGTGATAGTTTGCAGTATCCATTCCGGCACCACCTTTGTGGTGAGGGACCACTGTTGCTGTACACTGCTCTTTGGGTACATATCCTGTGGTAAGACTAATAGTGCGCAGTAGTGCTATTTGGTGTTCCATTCTTCTTACAGTACTTGTTGGACACAACCCAGGACACCATCTGGTACCATTGATGCTGTGTGGTGTGCTTTGTAGATGCTGGCAGTTACCTCAGCATCTGCAATGTCAGGGGGCCAGCACTCTGCTGGGATAGATATTTGGCAGTATGGTGCTGGTGTGGAGTTTGCAAAGAATCTGTTAGGTTGGATGTTGGCAATGTGTGTGGGTTTGGTGTATTGTCTGTGATATTTGAGTACTGCAGAGCATATCTGTGGATTATCACAATGGTTCCTACCATCAGTTAGGACAGCTGTGTGATAATCCTTTGTGTCCTGTACAATTTGTATCATCATAGGTTCATAGGTCATACTAGGCTAGCTGCCCTGGCCATGTTTGAGCATGGACAGACTGTGTGTGAGTTTCGACACCCCTTGCAATGTGCATATTATGCCCATTTAGGGTTTACTTTACTAGATGTGACACAGGGATGGCACCCAGTGCACACCTACTATCTCCCATGCACTTCACCAGATTTCTCTTGTTGAGTATGAGTGTGGAGCTCAGCCTATCATGGACTGGGATTCTGTTCCAGAGTGTAAGGAGCCTCTGGGTTATGGATCTGTCCCTCCAGCACATCCTATTTATCTATGGTTGGAGGTTTAGATATCTCACTGTGGTGTCTCTGCTGGATTTGGGGTTTCTGCAGTGGAGCATGTCCATTCATTCTGGATTGGACATGGCCTTGTACATCAGGCATACATTGCCTCTGACTGGGCAGTATGCTTGTGAATTGGGCTGTGGTTTCTTCAGCCAGGCAGCAGATGACGAATGTTTGGACCCTTTATCCTCTTGGTGAGGTACATTTGGGGTCTTTCTAACTGCTGCAGGTGTAAGGTAAGGTACATCCAAACTGGGGCATTGTTGTCACGTATGGGCCTGATAAGAGAAGAGTATGGGGGCACAGTGACCTCTCTTGATCTACATGTGCATCCTTTCATATTAAGGTGGGCAATATAGCAGGTCTTCCTGGCCACCTTGGCAATGTGAGTGTCACATGACGGGTTACCATCCACTTGTGTCCCTAGGTCCCTGATTACTTCTTCCATACATAATGGATTGCCACCTATGTCATACTTTGTGTGTGCCTTGTTTGGTATTTGTTGAGACATTCATACTCTGCAGTGTCTTCAGGAAGGTTGGGTGGGGTTCCTGGGTTTGTGAGTGTGGTCTGTAGCAGGCTGCAAACAGGGACGCAGTTTGAGCCACTGTTACTTGCCCGTGGATAGTCCATGCTGCTTCTTGCTGTGGTACCAACCTGGGGGTGTGGTTATCCTTGACAATTACTGATAGCCACACTCCTATTGTAGTGTGTTCCATGTTTTGGAGCTGTAGTGCATGGTATGAGGCATAACCTGGTAGTATTAGGGTGCTCTTCTGGGCCTTGACCCAGGTTTCTTTTACAGAACAGATATTACCATTCTCCATGCTGTGGTGGGTTTGGTCTGCATGCACCTTGCAGGTTAGACTTCTGGCATTGGGTAGCATTACGTCCAGGTTTTTATCCCTTGTGCTACCTATGGTGGTGGGTTTGTGTTTCCAGCCTTACCTATTCAAGGCACAGTAAGGGTGACAACAGCCTTTGCCAGTATCCACACAGCCAGGTGTGCTGTGTGTGTGCCATCCCTAGCAGGTGGGGCATCATGTCTTGCTCAGCATGTCATCCCAGGCTGTCAGCCATTTGTTCCCCCTTGCTAACAGCAATACTTCAGCCAATTATTTTACTTGATCTTGTTGTCTTCATAGTGTGGCATCATGCTTGGTGAGGGTGAGATGTTAGGCAGGGTCTTCATGTTTGCATATACTAGATGGTGCTACATTGCTTAACACATGGCAATCATGCCTCAGGTGGTGCTGCAGGGCTGCCTCTGTCTGATGCACATACTACACTCCCTTTACATGTTTGAGAGCAGGTTGTGTCATGTTAGGCGTCCCTGTTACTATATGAGTGAGTCAGAGAGGGGTATCATTCCCAGGGTTCCTACTGAGCCAGTGTATGTGCTATGCGTTGCCTCTTTACCAAGGCCAGGGCATACTGGGCACGCCTCCTTCTGCCTACTGGGGCAGGCTCAGGTTCTTCCTCCTCCGAGTCACGCTCTGCCTGTGATGGCCTTGGCAATGGTGGGGGGCTGTTTGTCCCAGCCCTATGCTGGTCCTGCTGCAGCTGTTTTCGCAGAATCATATTATGTAGCATAGTACATACCATGAAAATTTGGGTACATGTAGTTGGTGAGTACTGCAAGGCTCCACCAGATGTGTCCAGGCACCGGAACCGTGACTTGAGCAGCCCAAACACACGCTCTATTACATTTTGTGTTTGTGCGTGTGCCTCATTATGGCATTCTTGTTCAGGTGTGTGTGCGTTTCTGATGGGTGTCATCAGCCACGGCTCCAGTGCATATCCAGCATCCCCCACTAGGTGACCATGTGGGATGTCCCCATTGGCAAATGTCTGGTACAGCTGCGTCAAATGCCAGATATGGGAATCATGGTAGCTCCCAGGGCAGCCAGCACACACATTCATTATTATGCCCTGGGCATCACACATAACCTGGCAGTTGATGGAGGGGAAGCCCTTGCGGTTAATGTAGGCCCTACCCCGCTCACCGGCTGGTGCTTTGATGTGTATGTGCGTGCAGTCTATTGCACCCACTACCTCAGGGTATTCCGCTATTTGATGGAAGAGATGCATATTGCTGGCCAATACCTCACGGGAATTGGGGAAATATACATACTCACCGACATGTGCTGACATGGCATCCAGGAACTGGTGCAGTACCCTGGAGGCTGCTGCCTGTGATATCCCCATCATATCACCACTTGGTCTCTGGAAGGTACCTGTTGCTAGTATTCTTAGGCCAACACATACCTTGGTTTCCACTGGGATGTGTTCCCCTCTGTTGGTTCTGTGTGTGAGGCATGGCCTGCACAGCTCAACAATTTGCTGCTGGGGGTCTCTGTCGACTCTATAGCGCTCCACTATCTCCAGCTCATTGTAACCCCTGGTAGGTGACCCTGGGCCTGTACACGCTTCTCCGTCTCCTCACTGTGGGTTGTCTGGCAGCATTTGCATTGTCACCACCCTCAGCAAGTCTACTATGTCTCCTTATAACAGCTATGGCAGCCCCTTGCATGTTTGGTCTGAGTGCAGCTTTTTCAGTTTTCACTTCTAATAGCTTGCTCCTGTCTTGCAGTGTCTCTTGAGAGAAACATACTGCAATGCTGTTTGCAGTGTTTTAAGTGCTGGGCTGGGCTAGTATTCTGCCTGTGTAATTGCCTGCTTCTAATTGTATTCACCTGCTAGCTCTACCAGTATTCCCTGCTAGCTTCCTACTATTTCTTCTGCTTCCTTTTTCCTTTCTGTTTCCTCAGGGGGGAGCAGCGCACATACCAGCAGAAACACTTTCACAGTGGCTACCACGTGTGCACACATGCTTACACAGACTAGAATCAGCTTATTCGGGTTAAAACGCGCGCACACCAGCACAAACAGGTTTATAGATCTTTAAACAGGCACCTACATGCTTACTCTGCCTTACACGAGTGCACTCTGTCTTACTCGCACCTCCCAGTGAGCACACACGCGCATGCACGCACAGCAAGAAACTTTGGTGTTGGCCACAGTGTACACCTTCCATTTCTTGACTTTCCCATGCTTATCTGTTGACACTTCTCTTTCTATGCTGTGTGACTGACATCTTTCACATACCACTTTGCTCCAATGAGCTTGATTTCTTTCTGACATTCCCCCCTGTGATGTCACCTATCTCCTACTCTGTTACTCCCCCTTATCTAACTCTTACACTACACACAATGTGCTCATTTGCTATGTGACAGTGTGGTTCACTGTCCTACCACTCATTTACATAGGATTACCTACTAATGCTTAGTTACGTGTCTTACACTCAGCTTCCCCCATTAGCAACCACTAAACGGTGGCCATGTTGTTTTCGGTCTGCTAGTCCCTGCATTGCAAATCCATGCATTGCATAAAACCCACATTTGTGGGTTTTAAACCTTTATATTTATGTTTTATATAGCGCAGCCCGTTTGCGCGGGGCTGCGCTGCATTTAAACCTCGCCGATCGCCGAAAAAAAAATTATTTTATTTCATGTTTGCATCGGGTTACCGTGCCAATGGCCACATATTTGGCCATTGGCATGCTGCCTGATACATATGCACACTTTATTTGGAGCTGTCATGGCTCCATTGTGTTATTTGCAGTAACGTACTCAGTTGTCAACTGAGTACATTTCTGCACCTAACATGACTCTTACACGGGCTGGTTTCAGCTTCGTGTATCGCTAATCTACCTCATTTGCATGCCTTTCGGCTGCAAGTGAGGTAATTAGCATATCCACGCCCTGCCCGTGTAAGAGACGTTTTAGCTGGTCTCTTACACGGTATTTCGGGCTGTTCCTGGATCGCGATGGCTGCATGGAGTCTTACATGACTCTTAGACTCCGTGCAAGCCATTGTGAATCCTGCCCATAAACTTATACCACAAAAAAGCAGAGTAACAAAATAGTGGAAATGAAAAAGTGGAATCTCACCACAGCAGTATCAAATGGAAAAAGCTATAAAGCAACTATGATAAGAAATGTCACTATTAGAAGAATACAGAGAAGGGAACAGATCATAGAAAATTCTAAGAAAGTTAAATGTGATAAAAACAACACATGACATCCAAACAGATCAGAGTTTATCAAACACTATCTTATATAATAAACAAAAAGTACCAACAAAAACAGAAAAACTTAGAATGCATGCAGACAAATATAAAACAAACAATTCACTGAAGGTCCAATAAAGCGTTTGTAGAATATTAGGAATGAAAGGTAAAGTAATAGACCACAGGAAAAAAAATACATATTTTAGAGAAATATTTTTGAAGATCCTATTGAACATAACAAAGATGCCAAATAGGTACTAGAGTTATAAGAATAAGCAAAAATGTTTTAGTGCAGAGGATATTAAGAAAGGTTCGTAAATGGAAAACTGGGTTGAGATGCAGTACCTAAGTTCTGGTTAAAGTTATTAACATATTTGCATAAAAATTAAGGCCTGAGTGTGTGTTTGTGTGTGTGTGTGTGTGTGTGTGTGTGTGTGTGTGTGTGTGTGTATATATATATATATATATATATATATATATATATATATATATATATATATATATATATATATATATATACATATATATGCACATTCCAAAAAGACACCAGTTTGGATAGCAAAAGGAAATAAAAAAACACTTAATCCTCCTTAACTGGAACAACCCTACAATTTGTAGACTGACAACTTGCCTTCTGACAATATAAAATTGCATACTGGAACTAATGTGGAAAGAGTGTTGAGTTATAGAGGAAAAAAACTCAGTCATGGTAATAGAATGAAATGGTAAGAAAGAAAAATGATATGGAAAAAGGGATCACTTATTGTTAAAACACATATTAGAGAGATGTTAAAAGAGAAGAATCTAAGAATGGCACAGAAAGATTTCCAGAAAAAAAAAACATTTGACAGCATCATACATTCAAGGATTAAGGATTGCTTACAGATGTATTAAATGCACCCTACATTGGTCATATATATATATTGGAGACTATGAAACAGTGGTAAACTACTTTAGGAGTGAGTCACAATAGAGGGAAAATTAGTATCCCAGGGATAAAAAAATCTAAAAGAGGATATTCCAGGGTGATTCTTTGTCAGCACTGATGTTTTGTCTTGCCCTTAACTCATTAAGCTGTGTACTTAATAGACTAGCTTTATTAAGAGCTTAACTTCCAGAAACCAACCATGCTCAAAGACACTTCGTCTACTTTTTTTTGGGATGATTTAAAATTCTGTAACTTATCAGACAAACATCTGAAAGCAAAACTACAAATACCTACATTTTTTTAGATGATATAGGAATGACATTTGCCCTTTGTTTTTTGTTTTTTTTGTTTTTGGCCCCCTCAGACTTCATTTATAATGGCCAGCCCGCCAATGCCCTATCTCCATGTCGGACCTACAAGCCATCCTCCTAGCCCTTCTACACTTGCTGGGACCAGTCTTTGGATCCTAAGGGTAGTCTATGGGATTGATTCATCTGTACTTCCAAGCAGGGGGGGGGGGTTATGCCCTTCCCACGTCCATTTCCACACCCTCCCATGCTCATTGATCGCATCAGAGGACAGCTCCCATGATCTGCTTTGGGAGCATATCAGCCAGAGCCTTCCCACCCAGCATGGGCATGATCGCCCTTCCCTGATGCTCCAACAGTTGTCTGACCACTAACTAACTGAGCACTAGTTGGCTGTCCCATAGTCAGGGCTTTATTCCCCAATGCCACCGAAGATGCTTGAATGACATTTGCTCTTGATAAATGTGCAAAGATAACATTTATGTCCAGAAAGTTGCATCACCAAAAAAGTCAACCTGGGATAGGAATTTGTTATCAATTAGCTTGAATAGGAGGGTGGGTATAAATAGTTTGGAATAGATGAACTTTGGGCAACAAAACACAAACAAATGAGAACAAAATATAAAAAATAATACTTAGAAGCCTAAGGTTAATATTGAAAACTGTCTTGACATCTAGGAATAAAGGTCAGGCTATAATGCTCTTCAAGTTCTAATTTACAGCTTTTGTGTGATTGACTGGCTTCAGAAAGCATAGTCGGACAATAAACCAAGAAAGTAAATTAATGCTGATCAGTTAATATATAAAAACAAGTGCATGACAAGTTTATAGTCTGAAGAAAGTATAGCCTCCTCAAAACTGGCTACATGCGCAGGTCTACAGTCATGGGACTGGTAGTTGTTTTAGAAGATTAAGCTGTTTTCTATGTTCCAGAGGCACAAGGTTTGATTCCCTCAGCTTTCATATCCTAACTGTGTGACTGTAAGCATATCGCTTACCAGATACCACTCCCTGGCTGAGTGTGAAAAAGGTGTATGAAGATCAGTGCTCTAGCCTGAAAAACAAATGCAGTAACTAAATAAATGAATTGCATATGTATTTGCTGACAAAAGGTACAGACATAGTGAAGGTACTAAATCACAATAAGACAAGTCTAAGATGACATTTTGGTTGGTATAATAGAATCATTTTGGGGAGAAAAAAGGGACATGGAAATAAAACCAGAAGGCAATGAGATTCAGGCACCAACAAAAACAATTGCCAAAACACAAAAGAAATAATACAAAGAACAGGACCAGAACAGGACGAAAGAAAGCTAGAAAGCCCACAACTGCAGTGCTAAGATTAGAGAACTGCTATAGCTATGATATATTCATAAATAGTTGACACAGGAATGCTTACAAAGGGGAGAATTTAAACCAAAAGATGAAAGGTTTATAATGGTGGCTCAAGATAGCAGACTATGTACCCATGTATCCAATGGTTTGCAAAACCTACAGAAATAGTGGAAGATACAGACAAATACAGGTGTGTTAATACAGAGCTAGAAACAGCTGCATGTCTTATTGTTGGTAGCAAAATGTGGCAAAAATGTTGCACTGGTGATTGTGCAACACTACAACAATCAAATAGCTGTGAATCATTGGAAACCTGAACCATAAAGCATTACTAAAAATGAAGTATTTCTAATCACATGGGATCATCCAATAACAATAGTTAAGAAGTAGAATCAATAAATCCAGATATATTAATCAAAGAAAAAATTACTAAAGAGGTCTTTTGAATTGGTGTCCAAATTTAAGGTGAACATAGCTATAGAAATGGAAGTGTCCATCTGTTATTTACTAACTGTTGCTATACATTTCTCATTCATGGGATGCAGGATGCAAGTAACAGGATAATATTCATTACTGTGGAAGGTAAACTTTAAAGGGATAACAGAAAGTAGAAATTACTAATAGTTATATTTTGAGTTGAAAGTAACTGTGTCTTTTTCTGGAGTAGCATCTTCTGTAAATGTGAATGATACTGTTTCAAAAATGGTTATACAGATGTCTGGTACTGGGTCTAATTTGTCACAGATATTAGCACAATGACCAAAGTTAATGCTGGAATTTGTATGGCAACCAAATGTGCATTTTAAATCTCATTTTTCAGGGTGCCATTGCAAACTGGGGGAGTAGGTCTTCTATGGTTAGACAAATACACAAGAGCCACATAGTTTTTCATTTAGTGTACAGGCAGGATGAAGCCATGGAAAGCAAAAGAGAGTTAAGAATGCCACAATTGCTGAATAGTGAAGATGTCTCCAGAAGCAGAATTTCATGATGGAGGTCTTTTTGAAAAGTGCAGCATATATTCTTGAGTAGTGATACAAACACTAAAATCATTGGAGTTGCACTATGCCTTTAAATACATTTTACCAATCTTTTTACTCTTGCAGTATTTTTAAAATCTGCATAAATTAAAGTTAAAGGGATTGTGAGATGCTTGAAAGCAAGGCCTTTTAGATAAGAGCTTCACTTCTTTAATTCACAAGGTGTAACATAATTTTATCTGCTCAAGTGGACTACCTTCAGACATCACAAATGGACTTTTATTAATATATCAAGATTCAATATCCTATTCAAGAGGTGGAAAAACTTGTAGAAAAGCATGCTGACTAATTGTGAGCACAGTTATTATCAAGGAAAATTTGCAAGATGAGGGTTATTATTCCATATCGTGAGATGTGTTATTATAGCAGAGGGATACACATTTGAGCACATTTATTTTTATGGGGGGAAGAGCTGAGGAAGATAAGGGTACCTGCTAAATATCCCAAATAGCATCCAAACTAATAGATAAAAAGGTCACACAGACAAGCCATTCACTAAAAATTGCAAGAAAGACCAAGCTCAGTCTTCACTGCATGATACCTTGAATCTTACTAGATTTTATGGGCATCAAACTTGACTTTAAGTGCTGTGTATCTAAAGTTTAAAAAAATACATTTATGTTGTACTGATGACATCAGAAAAAGACCAAAACATGTCAGGTCTATAGCTAGTGTGGTTTGAAATTATTGGCCTGAATGTACCCATAAAGTCATAACAAATAAAATGTCATGGACATGTGGATGGCAAATCCAAAATCTGAACAACCACAAACCAACTGCGAACAAAGACCACTGAGAGGCAAACAACTGAACTCTACACTTTTAATATGAAAAAATTAAGATACAACCAAACACCCTAATACTGGGTGATTTCAACTACCCTGCCATTAACTGGAAAAACTACTCGGGTACTAACACCTTTTCCCAATGGTTCTTGGAATTCATAAATTCCAACATCCTGGATCAACTAATTCATTGTCCCACCAGCGTCTCCAATATCCTAGACCTAGTCATTACCAACATGGCAGATAGATGCTCCACACCAGTGGTCACCCCCTCATTGGTCAGGTCTGACCATAAGCAAATCACCCTTGACATCCATATCCCACCCCTACCTCCCAGTAAGGAAACCTCTGTAAAAAACTTCTCCAAAACCAACTTCATGCTACTTAAGTCAGAAGTGACAAACTTCATGGCACCCATGCAGACGGGAGCTGAAAGGTCGACTGCTGAATCCTACACTAAGGTACTGTACAAGCACATCCACTTGTGCATGAATCATGCCATCCCAAATAGAACCAAGACACTCTCCTCCAAAAAAAGGAAGCCAATCTGGTGGTCAACTGCCATAAACCAACTATACAACAGAAGGAAGAAACTGTTGAAAATGAGAAGTTCAACTGTCCATTGTGATTAATGCTTATGTCTTTTTTTCTGATAAGGCTGCTTAGAGATTTACTAGAAAGCAAATAACTGACAATATATATATATATATATATATATATATATATATATATATATATATATATATATACACAATGCTGCTTTAATAAAAAAAAAATCATAACAATAAAATTAAGCATAAAACCTCTAACGGAAGATTACAGATGTAACACAAACTATATAACACTCTATACTGGAAAATGTGAATGTGAACAAAGATTTACTATTACCGGACGTTTACATGATTATTTAGTATATGTTTCACTTGGCGGTTTCCTTTCCTGAAACCAACATTAGAGAGGGCAGTCTTAAAGGCTATGAAATTGAAACAAGGGGAAATAGAAGTTTAGGAAATGAAAGAGGAATGATCACAAGACAAAGAAATGAAGTATGTTTCAATGAATATGAATGGGCTTATATACTTTAAAAAATCATGCTAAGAAAAGTATAATAAATAAATACTACATACTCCAAAAGGTGGTAGAGACAATTGGGCACCTAACATCAGGGAAATAAAGAACTCTGATTTTTTCCACTAGAAAACCTGTTATTACTAACAGCTTTTAGAATCTGTTGACAATTTAAGAAAGAAATTAAAAGCTTACCTGAAATATACTGTTTAATCATTTTGCTAGCAATACTATACCCAAGAGATATACAAAATGTACTGACACACAAACATGTACATAAAAGAATGGGAAAGATGATTTAACTCATATTATACTAAATTGTGAAGTTTTTACTGACTGAATGATATCTCTAAGGGAAATTCTTGTCTCAGGATATTTATTTATTTATTTTACATTTGTTAACTGGGTAAGATATTTCATCTGAGAACACTTTTCAGCCACATCTTGGACCAAGGAAGCAAGACAAAATATACAATTTTCCATATATAAAACGTCATTGATTATTAGTACGTTACATAAGAGGGCACCTCATTATAAATACAGTGCACACTTTTAAACAGGAGTCTGTCTAGTATTACCATGTACAAGAAAGTACAATGTCAATGATCCAATAAGAAAAAAAAATCAAAATAGCATTTTAAACCTGTTCCTGCAGTACAGAAACATACTGCGGCAATAAATGTGCCGCACGGTGGCTTCACTCTAGATCCTTTTTACATTTCCCTTTGCTTACTTCAAATAAGATACTTTTTAGGCTGCAGATGGAAGTTGTTAAGGTTATGCACTGATCAAATGGCTTTCGGTGGTATATTTCAGCATGCCAGTTCAATTTTAGAAAGAGGAACACTCTGGAGGTAAGTCTGAATTGGGGGCTTACTAACTGCAGAGTTTCACTTGCTCTAAGTGATTGGGGTTGTTCTATAATGCATGGCAGATTTTTATTTTTTAATGACGGAGAGTAGCTTTCAAATAAAAACTTCAAAATGAGTGTAGCTAGCATGAAGATTGATCAGAAGGCTATTTGGTAGCCATGTGTCTTTTGTAGTGTGGTACAGTGGCAATGACTGGAATTAGCCATGTGTATGAATCTCCGAAGTTTCTATTCAGTTGCTTGAATCAAGGAGATGTTTTGAGCTGAGAGTGATGTAATGACAGGAGAAAGCATATTCAGTTTTGGGGAACAGAACATTGACTGCAATAGTATGTTTGGATTCTAGTGTGAGTAAACTGGATATTTATAGGTGGCTTTTAGCTGGGCCAGAACTGTGTCCACTGGAGATTCTGTGTGAGCATGAAAGTTAACGGAATGATTAAGGGTCACACCCTAAATATTTTTGAGTAGCTGTAGCTGGTAGGGGGATGCCAGAGGATATGTTACAATAGTAAGCTGAGTACCTATAATTTTCTCTGAGGTCACTAGTAGGATAGTGGTAGTTTTAAGAGTATTAATGGAGAGCTTATGAGGAGCTAACCAGTTCCAAATGTGCTTGAACCATTATTGTAGTAGCCTGAAAATGCTGCACAAGTAAGTTTAGGCATTAGTAAAGGCAATGGCATCAGCATACAGAATACAATTTATGTTGAGTAGATTCCAGGGGAAGTTGTTTATGTAGGAAAAAAAGAGTAAAGGCCTAAAAACTGAGCCTTACTTTTTGGCCTTGTTAATAACTATACTCATTGCCACACTATCGTCACCTTTAATGACAAATGAACAGCTGGCTAGGTATTTTTTAAACCAGTGTGACTTCTTCTTAAAGTCCACGAAGGGGCTAAACTTAAGGAGGAAAAGAATTCGGTCAGCCATTTCAAAATAGCTCATTTTAGATCAAGGAACAGAGCTCCTGTTAGCAGTCCAGAGCCCTTGATCTTGAAGCTTCTACTGATGAGTGGGTAAATTGCAGTGAGGATACTATAATGAGGGTGAAAAATGAGTTGTTAACACTAAGCATGCCATACTTTTTCATACGTTGTACTGTAGTCCAAGATATGCCTGTAGACAAGTTTCTCTAAAATTTTTGTTAGTGGACAACGATTTGTATTGGGCCTGAAGTCACTAGTCTTTGAGGAGTTGGGTGTTTTATCCACTGGAATAATATGGGTGTGCTTAAAGCTGTATGGTATATCACTGATTGTCAGGAATGAGTTAAAAAATATGTGCTATTAGTTTAGCAAGGTATTCACTGCCAGGGTAGAAAATAAGCAGATGAATTGCGTGAAATTCATGCAGATAGGCAGTTTCTAGGCTTTCAAACAGATCCCAGATTTATTTGACAGTAATGGCTTAGAAACAGAATTTGGATAGGGGAGCAATATGGAGTTGATGTTAAAGTGTTTTGGAAATGGAGTGTATTAGAAAGAGGTGGGTTAGTGACATTTTCAGCCAGTTGCTAAATATTATTATGAAAAGGAGTCTTAGATTTTGTCAGTTTGGGAAAGTCTTATTGGTGGCAACAGATATGACAGCGTACTAGAACCATTTTGGTTGACCCAATGAGACAAGTTGGTTATTCTTAAGGTATTTAGCTTTAACAGCCTTAGCTTGGGCTTTAAGTTCAAATTTCATTTCCTGGTATGTTTTCGGCAAGTCTGGTTTCTGAGTATCTTTTTTCCAGTATTTTTAAGCTTTGCCTCTTAGCTTTATCTTTGAACAAATTTTGGGAATTAGTCAGGGGGTGGAGAGATCATGGTCACTGAGCTTCTTAGTAGGACACAATTTGTCCTTCTCTGTACTTAAGAAAGTAGGTTATAGTGCACTAATGGCACAGTAATAGGGCCCATGCAATTTTAGATGGGAGACAAGTCAACAGTAAACAGTTCGGTGAAGGAATTTTGCAGTATCTTTAAAGTTCAAGACATGTGTGTGTGTGTGTGTGTGTGTGTGTGTGTGTGTGTGTGTGTGTGTGTGTGTGTGTGTTTGTGTGTGTGTGTGTGTGTGTGTGTGTGTGTGTGTGTGTGTGTGTGTGTGTGTGTGTGTGTGTGTGTGTTTTAATGACCTGGTGGTTCTTAAATGGTTATGTCCAATAAGTGAATCTTGTTGCATATTTAAACATAGCCTTTCAGGAAAATATTAGTTTGGGGATTTGTTCTTGTTCCTGCAAGAACTGGCTGGGTGACCACAAGGGGATGATAAGCCTAGTCTGTTCAGATATGTGATGACCTTTCCAGTCCAAATTCAAGTCAACAAGAGTAACTGTTTTGTTACATTTGCTTATGCTTGGGATTGTCCTTAGTATAACTTGAATGTAGAGATAGCAGGAAGGTGGAATTATATAAATGAGTGCTATGAAGATTTTCATAGCCTCTTTGTTGGTAGCCAATTGGGTCAGTGTCTGAGACAAACTTGCACATGGCAATTTGGGTGGGAGCTAGAGTGGCATCATTCTTGAACAGTGGTGTAACAACACCATCAGTGTGATTGCCAGGCCTCTTATTTATATGGTTGCGAGCTCTGTTTGTGCATACCTATGTATGATAATTCCTTCAGTCAAGTCACAGTGACTGCAGTAATTTCTTTTTTGTTTAGTTCCAACTAGGTTTGAAAGCCGACCCATTTCTTTTTAATGTTGCAGGCTTTCCTGTAACCTATGAAGATGTTTCTAGCATGATATCCTGGAGGTTCTGGATTAAATTTGATGCCCGCAGCTAAAATCAAAGCTAAGAATGTAGCTTGGGTTATTATATTACATTGCTGATCAGCACAGTATGGCTGCAAGAAGTAGAGATACAGCTGGATTGGGGTGGATAACTGAGGTCTTTATTAAGTATTATGATAGAGTGATGTAGGTATGAGTTTACCCTACAGCGGGTAGGTAAGGTGTGCTTGCAGTACTCTATGAGGGATGCATAATGCTGTGAATGACACTGTCTGCAGGCCATTGGTTTGTAGATGGGAGAGACTGGAGGGCAATAAAAGAAGTATAACTTGTAAGAGTTCTGGTTGTAATTGATTGATAGACAGGAATGTTTGATTCAGTGGTAGTTGGGACTGCTATGGTATAAAGGAAATGAAGCAGGGAGAATGGAAATGAGAAAGGATAATGGAGCACAGCACAGCTTCACAGTGCAGGGAATGGGAAACAATGAAGAAGAGCACAGTTTCTCAGTGCAGAGAATGGGAAAGGATAATGGAGCACAGCACAGCTTCAACGTGGAGGGAATGGGAAATGATAATGGAGCATAGCACAGTTTCACAGTGCAGGGAATGGGAAAGGATAATGGAGCATAGCACAGGTTCACACTGCAGAGAATGAGGAAGGATAATGAAGCAGAGCACCACTTCACAGTGCAGAGAATGAGGAAAGAAAATGAAGCAGAGCACACTTATCAGTGCAGGGAATGAAAAAGGATAAAGGAGCACAGCACAGCTTCACAGTGCAGGGAATGAGAAATGATAATGGAGCAGAGCACAGCTTTATGGTGCAGAAAATGAGGAAGGATAATGATGAAGCAGAGGTCAGCTTCACAGTGCAGGGAATGGGAAAAGATAATGGAGCATAGCACAACTTCACAGTACAGGGAATGGGAAAGGATAATGGAGCATAGCACAGCTTCACAGTGCAGGGAAAGGGAAATGATAATGGAGCATAGCACAGCTTCACAGTACAGGGAATGGGAAAAGATAATGGAGCATAGCACAACTTCACAGTGCAGGGAAAGGGAAATGATAATGGAGCATAGCACAGCTTCAAAGTAAAGTGAATGAGGAAGGATAATAAAGCAAAGCACAGCTTCACAGTGCAGAGAATGGGGAAGGATAATGAAGCAGACCACAGCTTCACAGTGCACAGAATGAGGAAGGATAACGAAGCAGAGGACAGCTTCACAGTGCAGGGAATGGGGAAGGATAATGAAGCAAAGCACAGCTTCACAGTGTAGATAATGAGGAAGGATATTGAAGCAGAGCACAGCTTCACAGTGCAGAGAATGGGAAAGGATGCTGGAGCAGAGCACAGCTTCACAGTGCAGGAAATGGGAAAGAATAATGGAGCATAGCACAGTGTCACAGTGCAGGGAATGGGAAAGGATAATGGAGCATAGCACAGCGTCGGGAATGGGAAAGGATAATGGAGTAAAGCACAGCATCACAGTGCAGAGAATGGGGAAGGATAACAAAGCAGAGGACAGCCTCACATTGCAGATAATGGGAAGGATAATGGAGCATTGCACAGCTTCACAGTGCAGGGAATAGGAAAGGATAATGGAGCATAGCATAGCTTCACAGTGCAGAGAATGAGGAAGAATATTGAAGCAGTGCACAGCTTCACAGTGCATGGAATGGGAAAGGATAATGGAGCATAGCACAGCTTCACAGTGCAAGGAAGGGGAAAAGATAATGCAGCATAGCACAGCTTCACAGTGCAGGGAATGTGAAAGGATAATGGAGCATAGCACAGCTTCGGGAATGGGAAATGATAATGGAGTAAAGCACAGTGTCACAGTCCAGATAATGGGAAGGATAATGGAGCATAGCATAGCTTCACAATACAGAGAATAGGGAGAATAATGAAGCAGAGGACAGCTTCACAGCTTCAGGAATGGGAAAGGATAATGGAGCAAAGCACAGCTTCACAGTACAGAGAATGGGGAAGGATAAAGAAGCATAGCACAGCCTCACAGTGCAGTGAATAAGTAAGGATATTGAAGTAGAGCACAGCTTCACATTGTAGAGAAAGGGGAAGGATAACGAAGCAGAGGAGAGCCTCACAGTGCAGAGAATATGGAAGGATAATGAAGCAAAGGAAAGCTTCACAGTGCAGGGAATGGGAATGGATAATGAAGCACAGCACAGTTTCACACTGAAGGGAATGGGAAAGGATAATGGAGCATAGCACAGCTTCACAGTGCAGAGAATGGGGAAGGATAATGAAGCACAGCACAGCCTCACAGGGCTGAGAATGGGGAAGGATAATAAAGCAGAGGGCAGCTTCACAGTGCAGAGAATGGGGAAGGATAATGAAGCAGAAGACAGTTTCACAGTGCCGGCAATGGGAAATGATAATGGAGCAAAGCACAGCTTCACAGTGCAGAGAATGGGGAAGGATACTGGAACATAGAACAGCTTCACAGTGCATGGAATGGGAAAGGATAATGGAGCATAACACAGTTTCACAGTGCAAGGAAGGGGAAAAGATAACGCAGCATAGCACAGCTTCACAGTGCAGGGAATGTGAAAGGATAATGGAGCATAGCACAGCTTCGGAAATGGGAAATGATAATGGAGTAAAGCACAGTGTCACAGTCCAGATAATGGGAAGGATAATGGAGCATAGCATAGCTTCACAATACAGAGAATAGGGAAGAATAATGAAGCAGAGGACAGCTTCACAGCTTCAGGAATGGGAAAGGATAATGGAGCAAAGCACAGCTTCACAGTGCAGAGAATGGGGAAGGATAAAGAAGCATAGCACAGCCTCACAGTGCAGTGAATAAGTAAGGATACTTGAAGTAGAGCACAGCTTCACATTGTAGAGAATGGGGAAGGATAACGAAGCAGAGGAGAGCCTCACAGTGCAGAGAATATGGAAGGATAATGAAGCAAAGGAAAGCTTCACAGTGCAGGGAATGGGAATGGATAATGAAGCACAGCACCGTTTCACAGTGAAGGAATGTGAAAGGATAATGGAGCATTGCACAGTTTCACACTGCAGGGAATGGGAAAGGATAATGGAGCATAGCACAGCTTCACAGTGCAGAGAATGGGGAAGGATAATGAAGCACAGCACAGCCTCACAGGGCTGAGAATGGGGAAGGATAATAAAGCAGAGGGCAGCTTCACAGTGCAGAGAATGGGGAAGGATAATGAAGCAGAAGACAGTTTCACAGTGCCGGCAATGGGAAATGATAATGGAGCAAAGCACAGCTTCACAGTGCAGAGAATGGGGAAGGATACTGGAACATAGAACAGCTTCACAGTGCAGAGAATGGGGAAGGATAATGAAGCATAACATAGCTTCACAGTACAAAGAATGAAAAAGGATATTGAAGCAGTGCACAGCTTCACAATGCAGGAAATGGGGAAGGATAATGAAGCAGAGGACAGCTTCACAGTGCAGAGAATGGGAAGGATAACGAAGCAGAGGACAGCTTCACAGAGCAGGGAATGGGAAAGGATAATGGACCATAGCACAGCTTCAGGAATGGGAAAGGCTAATGGAGCAAAGGACAGCTTCACAGTGCAGAGAATGGGGAAGGATAATGAAAAAGAGGAGAGCCTCACAGTGCAGAGAATATGGAAGGATAATGAAGCAGAGGACAGCTTCACAGTGCAGAGAATGGGAATGGATAATGAAGCAGAGCACAGTTTCACAGTGAAGGAATGTGAAAGGATAATGGAGCATAGCACAGCTTCACAGTGCAGGGAATGGGAAAGGATAATGGAGCATAGCAAAGCTTCACAGTGCAGGAAATGGGAAAGGATAATGGAGCATAGCAAAGCTTCACAGTGCAGGGAATGGGAAAGGATAAAGGAGCATAGCACAGCTTCACAGTGCAGGGAATGCATAAGGATAATGAAGCAGAGGACAGCTTCACAGTGCAGAGAATGGGAAGGATAATGAAGCAGAGGACGGCTTCACAGAGCTGGGAATGGGAAAGGATAATGGAGCACAGCACGGCCTCACAGTGCAGAGAATGGGAAAGAATAATGGAGCACAGCAGAGCTTCACAGTGCAGAGAATGAGGAAGGAGTTTGAAGCAGAGCACAGCTTCACAGTGCAGGGAATGGGGAAGGATAGTGAAGCAGAGGACAGCTTCACAGAGCAGGGAATGGGAAAGGATAATGGAGCATAGCACAGCCTCACAGTGCAGGGAATGGGAAAGGATAATGGAGCATAGCACAGCTTCACAGTGCAGAGAATGGGGAAGGATAATGAAACATAACATATCTTCACAGTGCAGAGAATGAGGAAGGATATTGAAGCATAGCACAGCCTTACAGGGCAGAGAATGAGGAAGGATAATGAAGCAGAGGACAGCTTCACAGTGCAGAGAACGGGGAAGGATAATGAAGCAGAGGACAGTTTCACAGTGCTGGGAATGGGAAAGGATAATGGAGCAAAGCACAGCTTCACAGTATAGAGAATAAGTAAGGATAATGAAGCAGAGGACAGCTTCTCTGTGCAGAGAATGGGGAAGGATAATGAAGCAGAGGACAGTTTCACAGTGCCAGCAATGGGAAAGAATAATGGAGCAAAGCACAGTTTCACAGTACAGAGAATAGGGAAGGATAATGAAGCAGAGGACAGCTTCTCAGAGCACAGAATGGGAAAGAATAATGGAGCACAGCACAGTTTCACAGTGCAGGGAATGGGAAAAGATAATGGAGCGTAGCCCAGTTTCGGGAATGAGAAAGGATAATGGAGCAAAACACAGCTTCACAGTGCAGAGAATGGGGAAGGATAATGAAGCAGAGGACAGCTTCACAGTGCAGGGAATGGGAAAGGATAATGGAGCATAGCACAGCTTTGGGAATAAGAAAAGATACTGAAGCAGAGCACAGCTTCACAGTGCAAGGCTCTACAGAATGGGTTTCACCTCACTCCACTCCAACTGCAAGTTTGCTATAACAAAAAACAATCCATTTAATGCTCAGTGTGCAGAGTGATTGACTAGATCTATAAAGAAGTAGGCCTAGGCTTCAGATAAAGAACCATTTATGCAATGTATCATTCATCACAATAGGCAATATAGAATGTGAGGAGTTTTGTCTGTAGAATTCATTGCAAAAGACAATTTAGGAGTTTATAGAGAAATGTAGTTAAGAAATTAACCTTCATCAAGTTCCTTTAATCACAGTTAACATTTCAACTTAAGAAAGAATGATGTTTACATATTTTTATTTTATCTTTTATTGTGATTTATTTGATATTTGCTACATTTTTTGTGTAGCAACCATTGGCTAAAAAAATCATGAACTGAGCCAAAATCACTTCTTATTAACTTATTATAGAAAAAATACAGTAGTCTGTTAGTTGGCTGGACTGGAGAGAAGTTGATTATATAAGCAGAGCAGATGGATGAGCTTCTGGGTATAAATTTGCCCTAGGGAAAAAATGGAGCCCTGTATAACTGATTAACACTCAGTATCTCAAACAGAAGGCTCGTTTACAATAAGAATTAGTAGCCTATCCTTTGGTTCTTCCTTTTACTGCACTATATGTTGCAACTTTTAGTTTCTCAGAGTAACTTTGTTAAAATAACCAGTAAGAATTGCTGAAATTATAGTTAAATGTTAAACATAGTGATGTACTTTTGTTAGACCAGAGGCATATTCTGAATCAATTATAACAAGCAATCCTTTAAGCAATAGTTTAATAAGGTCAATATGAATTTCATTACCTGGGGTTTATTTAATACTTTAGTAGTATTGTTATGCATAATAATGGTGGTACTAGAATTTTTATTACTTGTTAGAAATAATAAGGACTTCAGTAAAGGTTATATAGTACAACTAGTTATCAGATGATGCTTTTGTTTAGATAGATGAAACTCTTTCAGATAGGCAGCAGCAGTACATAAACATGGTAGGTACTTTGTAGAGTGATTCTTTCTACCATGCAACTAAGGCCATTGATCTTTTCAAAAGAAATAGCCATACACAATAGTTATACAGAGTATTTCAAATGTAGCAAGCAACTCCTCCCCAAACTCTCCCCTAAAAATACATGACCCACAAATTAGGGGAAAAGACAAATGCCAAAACTGCAACAAGAACTAAAATATGATCCATGATTTGAGCTAGTGAATCCTATTTATTTATTTTATTTATGTGACTTATCCCTTGTTGATAGTCCTACCAGGCCATCAATTTCTTTAAACAGGATATATAAAGTGTTACACATTACTGAATCAGGGGTTTTTGGCTTGCTAGTATTCCTGAGAATACCCCTTACTTTTTTTCTGTAAGTGTTGGGAGAACATATACATCCACTTGCACTACCACCAACTCAGGGACATGGGACCTTAGTTTAACATCTCATCCACAGGACAACATACTCAGGATTATATTTCTCTCCCCAGCAATGGAAAATGGATCCAATAATCTGTAGTGAGAATAAAACCCATTAACTTCTGATCTTTACACACCAAAGGTGAATGTGTTACGTTTTAGGTCACTTATACTGCAAAATGCTATTTACATCTTCCTCTCATAAAAAGCTATTTAAGAGTTTAAAACATTTAAGGAAAAAAGCGAGAGTAAGACCATCATTTAAAAAAATCTGTAATCTTGAAGTAACAAAAACATCCATATGTCTTTTGAAGCAGCAATGGATTTGACTAATTCATTAATTCGAGGCCACAGTTTTTCTACTTCTCATGGTTGAAGAAAATGGAAGCCAGATATCCTTACAGGATATTTGTATCAGAGCTAAAAGCATAAAATGGAGTTGAATCACTTTAAGTCAGGGTGTGTTCTCAGTAGACCAAAAGACTATTATCTGTTCTTTTTTGATCACTAAATATTGAAATAATTAGATTGCTGTATAGTTAGCAGAAAGTCTAGTTTTATTGAAGCTTTCCAGAAAATCAAATTTCTGCCCATAGCTGATCAGAATTTCACTGTGAGCATTCTCTATGACCTTGCCTTTGATATCCCTGCTGGTAAACAATATCCACTGAGATGTTGAGAGTGGTGGGATCATTTAGAGACAACTTTAGTAATGTAACATTCCAAAACGTGTGTTGAATCTCAGTGCTGAGGAATCCTAACAATCCATAGGTTGTATCATCTGGGTCACATTTCAAGTCTGAAAGATCTGTCTTCTAAGTTGGTTAATTGTGCTTCCATACTTTCATTATTAGTGACCAGAAAATGCATAATCTAATTGCAGATTTTCTAAAGTGGAAAAGAGCTACCAGTGCTAAAATATGTTTATTATGTTCCAGAAATGTGAACTTCAAGCTTTCGGGTTTGATTATTATGTCTTGTAATTTCTGGGCATTTGAAATGACAGTATCAAGTTGATAACCATAAATAATGCTCATATTGGAATGGATGCAGGTTCAGAGACTCAGAAATTGAGAATTAGCCTGGATGTTTGATAGATGACTCTAAACAATGTTAAATGCCTAAAAGTTCTTATTTTCCATGGGCATATATAAAACCTCATCTTTAAGCAATGAAGATTCAGAAGGAACTATCATGTTTTATGACCCAAAAGGTTGTTGAAAGTTGTTTAGGGTTTTGTCCATAAGCCAACTGTTGCTAAATAATGGGAGCAAGCCTGTTCAAAGAATTTAGTATTTGATGCCTATTAACAGACTGAGCTTGCAGGACACAGGTAAAAGAAGCCTTATGTTCCTGCAGTAATGCTAACAATTCCAAATTACGATCCTCCCAGGGAGAAAATCGGGATATCTCCATTAAAGAAAATGCTTGATGACCAATGAAGTGACAGTGATTTATATCATTAAAACAGCAGATGCAGCAGAAAACATCTGCATATTTAGATTTGTAAACTGAGAAATATGCCCCTGAAAAAGTGACCACTCTGACTCTGATGAAACCACCTAAGAAACAGGATATCACTTTGAGAAAGGTTCAATTTTTTATGGGATTATTTTTAGTTGCTGTTATTGTCAATGTACCAGTTTCTCTCATATAAATTAAACTTGACTTGACCTCAAACCAATGACAAGTGGAGTACCACAGGGTTCAGTCCTGGGACCTCTCCTGTTTGGTATCTACTTCTCTGAAGTACAGGCTAACACAGAAGGCCTCTGGCTAACGACATTTGCAGATGACTGCAAACTAGGAGCCATAGTCGAGTCCCCAAATGATGTGGAAATCTTACAGAAGGGCCTCGCTGAGACAGATGCCTGGTGTCAGAGCCATGGCCTCAAGCTCAATGACAAAAAGTGCATTGTCTTCCCCTTTGGTAAAAACTCCGTACCTATGAACTACTACATAGAGAGCAGTCTACTTAACACTGAATGTGTGATAAGAGACCTTGGGACCCAGGTGGACAGTAGCCTCTCCTTTGATAGTCACATCTCCATAGTAGGCTGGAAGTCCTTCTACGTGGCACACCTCATCATAAAAGGGATCTCATCCAGGAAAAAAGAGGTCATTGTTCCCCTCTACTCGTCACTCATTAGACCCATTATAGAGTACAACGCCCTTTTGGAATGTACCTCGCAAGACATCTGCAGCAGCTGGAAAGGCCACAGAAGTACCTCACAAAGAGGATTACTGGCCTCAAACAGATGCCCTTCACTGACCATCTCAAAAAACTCCAGCTTTACTCCATTGCATATCGCCTACTCCGAGGTGATCTCTGCCTAACATATAAAGCCATGTCAAACCCAGAGATCTTGGACATGCTACACCTAAAGAAATCCCAATCCCTCCAAGCTACATGCTCTAGGGACCTAAACATTATCACCACAATAAACAGGACATGCTGGAGGGATAGATTCCTGTCCCAGAGACTTCCCATACTCTGGAACAGGCTACCCATCTATGTCAAGCAAAGTTCTTCATTAGCACTCTTCAAGAAAAATCTTGATGAGTGGATGGGAAATAGGAAATTCACCCTGGGGATCACTTCTGTGTCTCTGCTCGACAGTGGCACAGGAAAATAACTTTCTTGGGTGGCGTAAGCCAGGGAACCTTGTTGGCTAGGCTTACATAGGCCCTCTGGCTAATAGCCTAGTACCTACCTATGAACCTATGAACACCTCTGATCTTCTTCGTCTTTTTCTTCTTTCGGCTGCTCCAGTTAGGGGTCACCACAGCAGATCAATGGTTTCCATTTCTTCCTGTCCTCTGCATCTTGCTCTGTCACACCAACCACCTCCATGTCCTCTCTCACCACATCCATAAACCTTATCTTAGGCCTCCCTCTTTTCCTGTTACCTGACAGCTTCATCCTTAGCATCTTTTTCCCAATATACTCTGCATCCCTCCTCAGCACATGTTCAAACCAACGTAATCATGCCTCTCTGGCTTTGTCTCCAAACCTTCCAACCTGATCTCACCCTCTAATATACTTATTCCTAATCCTGTCCATCCTTGTCACACCCAATGCAAATCTTAACATCTTCAGCTCTGCCACATCAAGCTCTGACTCCTGCCTTTTTGTCAATGCCACTGTCTCCATCCCATATAACATAGCTGGTCTCACTACCCTCTTGTAGACCTTCCCTTTCACTCTTACTGGTGCTCGTCTGTCACAAATTACTCCTGACACTCTTCTCCACCCACTCCATCCTGCCTGTACTCTCTTCTTCACCTCTCTTCCACACTCACCATTACTCTGAACTGTTGATCCCAAGTACTTAACCTCATCCACCTTTGCCACCTCCACTCCCTGCATCCTCACAATTCCTCTATCCTCCCTCTCATTCACAGACATATATTCTGTCTTAGTCCTGCTGACCTTCATTCCTCTTCTATCTAGAGCATATCTCCACCTCTCAAGGGTCTCCTCCACCTGTGCCCCACTCTCACTATAGATCACAATGTCATCTGCAAACAGCACAGTCCTGTCTGATCTCGTCTGTCAACCTGTCCATCACCATTGCAAATAAGGAAGGGCTCAGAGCTGATCCTTGATGTAATCCTACCTCCACCTTAAACGCATCCATCACTCCCACCGCAGACCTCACTGCTGTCACACAACCCTCGTACATATCCTGTACCACTTTTACATACTTCTCTGACACTTCCGACTTCCTCATACAATACCACAACTCTTCTCTAGGCACCCTGTTATATGCTTTCTCTAAATCCACAAAGACACAATGCAGCTCCTTCTGACCTCCTCTGTACTTCTCCATCAACATTCAGAGCAAACATCATATCTGTAGTGCTCTTTCCTGGCATGAAACCATACTGCTGATCACTAATCATCACCTCCCTTCTTAACCTAGCTTCCACTACTCTTTCCCATAACGTCATGCTGTGACTGATCAGTTTAATTCCTCTGTAGTTACTACAGCTCTGCACATCACCCTTATTTTTAAAAATCGGTACCAAAACACTTTTTCTCCATTCCTCAGGCATCCTCTCACTTTACAAGATTTCATTAAACAATCTAGTTAAAAACTCCACTACCATCTCACCTAAACACCTCCATGCTTCCACAGGTATGTCATCTGGATCAACAGCCTTTCCGTTCTTCATCCTCTTCATAGCTATCCTTACTTCCTCCTTGCTAATCCACTGCACTTCATGATTCACTATCCGCACATCATCCAACCTTCTCTCCCTCTCATTCTCTTCATTCATCAACCCCTCAAAGTACTCTTTCCATCTGCTCAACACACTCTCCTCACTTGTGAGTATGTTTCCCTCATTATCCTTTATCACCCTTACCTGCTGCATATCTTTACTAGCTCAGTCCCTCTGTCTAGCCAATCGGTACAGGTCCTTTTCTCTCTCCTCAGTGTCCAACCTTTCGTACAACTCTTCATATGCCTTATCCTTAGCCTTCGCCACCTCTCTCTTTGCCATGCACCTCATCTCCTTATACTCTTGTCTACTTTCTTCATCTCTTTGACAATCCCACTTCTTCTTCGCCAACCTCTTTCTCTGTATACTCTCCTGTACTTCTTCATTCCACCACCAGGTCTCTTTGTCCTCCTTCCTCTTTCCAGATGTCACACCAAGCACCTTTCTAGCCATCTCACTTACTAGCTCTGCTGTAGTTATCCAGCTATTCGGTAACTCTTCACTGCCACCCAGTGCCTGTCTTAACTCTTCCATGAACATCACCTCACAATTACCCTTTTTCAATTTCCACCATTTGATCCTTGGTGCTGCCCTCACACTCATTCTCCTCTTCTTGATCACCAATGCCACCATCCAATGCTGCCTAACTACACTTTCCCCTGCCACCACTTTATAGCCTCCAATCTGCTTCAGACTGGCCCTTCTACATAAGATATAATCCACCTGTGTGCATCTTCCTTCACTCTTGTATGTCACCCCATGCTCCTCCCTCTTGTTAAAATACGTATTCATCACAGCCATGTTCACCCTTTTCGCAAATCCACTACCATCTGACCTTCTGCATTCCTTTGCTTAACACCATACCTACCCATCACTTCCTCATCCCCTCTGTTCCCTTCACCAACATGGCCATTGAAATCTGCTCCAATCACCAGTCTCTCACCCTTGGGTACAGTCATCAGCAATTCATCCAACTCGCTCCAAAATTTTTTTTTCTCATCCATCGCAAACCCAACTTGTGGAGCATATGCACTAACAACATTCATCATTACACCATCAATTTCCAGCTTCATAAACATCACTCTATCCGACACTCTTTTCACCTCCAAAACACTCTTAGCTTATTGTTCCTTCAGGATAATGCCTATGCCATTTCTCCTCCCATCCACACCATGATAAAACAATTTGAAACTGCCTCCAATACACCTAGCCTTGCTCCCCTTCCATCTGGTCTCTTCCACACACAATATACCAACCTTCCTTCCATCCATCATATCAGCTAGCTCTCTCCCTATACCAGTCATACTGCCAACATTCAAAGTTCTGACCCTCACTATCACAGTCCTAGCCTTTACCTGCCTTCGGGCATGCCTTCCCTCTCTTCTCCTCCTTCGGTCAACAGTAGCCCAATTTCCGCCAGCACCCTGTTGGCCAACAGTACTAGTGACGGTCATTGTTAACCTGGGCCTCGACCGATCCATTATGTATTTCTATACTGTTATCTGCATGTATGATTTGACAAAATTTTATGCCGGATGCCCTTCCTGATGCAACCCTCCCCATTTATCTGGGCTTGGGACCGGCACAAAGAAATGCACTGGCTTGTGCATCCCCAGTGGCTGGGTTTATGAACACCTCTGATATTTATTATTAAATGCAAGAACCCCTTAATGTTGCAATTGCTCTAACATCTAGAATGGCATGCTCTCGCTTCTCCTTGGGCTGATCACCATTAACACCTCTCATCTACCTTTTTGAAGGAAATACAGAACCCGAGGTTGACGTCATGAAAACCACAGCCTTGAGATTTTCCTTGAGATTTGGAAATTTCCTTGACATATCAATATTCTTCATCCAAGTCTCTAAAAATGTAGCATATGAGTGAGACAGTTCAATGCCATTGTTGATAGAGTAAAAGATTTAAGCACTTATCTTCAAAGTCTATTTAAAATTCATGACTCTGACTAAGGGATAAATAACAGTATAAGAAGTCACAAGATTCCTCTCCAAGGCTAATACTGAGATGCTAAGACATGCTTGGAACTCTTTGTCCACAAGAAACACTCCTCCCAGATAGCAGACTGTCTGGTCTTTTTCAACATGGGAACTTCAGTAGCAGTGTTTCTAAGTGTAATTTATAATGCCCTGAAAAGTATGCATGAATTGATGGAGACATCCAGGTGGATGCTCAGCCACACAGCAGACCTACTGAAGTCTCCTTTATGTGAAAGAAATGACATGTGTTGGTAATCATCCCCCACTAATCTTTAAATGTCACCTAGTTTAGATCATGTGATATCAGGGAGGAATGCCACCACTTCTTACTCAACCCTGCCCTAATACATTAGCCATGGTCTCATAGGAATGCCAGGTGTTAAATCTTTTGCAAGGGCTTATTTGGTTTCTTTGCACATGAAGTTTTCAAGTAAAAGATTTTGATTGCAATTTGGTCTGGTCTGTTTGTAGTACTAATGTATGATGAAGAGGACTGACTGCTAACTTGGGAAAGGTAAATAACAAAGGGGAAGAGGATGATGCAGATTAAGACAGCATTTCAAATAACCCCAAGAAGAAGTTACAGTGGGGCTGAATATTATAGTCTGCAAAGCAAACTTTAGCTAAGCCAAATAACTTTCTTTAGAAAACCGAGTACAGCATTCATCACCTTTCCTTTGAGTAGGCTAGAAATGCTTCTGACTCCAAAAGAACCAATGACTAACAGGTAGTTGCTTATCTAATCAAGATCACAAGGACTGTCAATAGTAGGATTATCCTCAGATAGACTGACGCTGGTTTCACAGATGCTGCTGGGACTGATACCTGCAAGAATGAATTCAGTAGATTCATCATCTACCAAACATATCTTGGTTTGGGACTAATGCCAGTGGACAGACATTGGGTATGAACCAAAAAAAGCCACTTGCCATAGACCAAGAAACACAAGAACAAAGTGAACTGCACCAAGGCATATCAGAGAAAATGCATTTTTATTAAATGAAATAAAAAAACAGCAAGTGATAAAAAATAAAAGTGGTTAACGGTTTCATCTGCTGAATGACAGACTTCTTCAGAATAACCAGTGACATCCAGCTTATCCTTAAATACATTCTAAACAGGGGGACCTTCATTGTGTCACTACTAGACAGAGGCACAGTATTCTAAATTTATTCTGTACATTTTTGTACCATTTCATGGGATGGCAAAAGCCACATCACTATGGCTAGGCTTACAAATGCCCCAGGGCAGATAGCCTAGTACTATACTATGAAACTATGAAACTATGAAACTATGAAACAAGAACTTCCAACTAATCAAAAACATCCCCATCACTAATTTAGAAATATAAAGTATTACAAAAAGTTAATGAACCCTGCCCTAGTAAGGCAGATGACATATAAAACATGATGTTAAAAATCACAATATAGATCATTTATGCTTTAAGAAATAATAATAACTAACAATTGAATTATGGCATTACCAGTGTAAAATGCAACATTAACTTAAGATCTATGAATAAATAAAATATAAAATATTTGGATATTACATTAAAAAAACCCATAAAATAGTGATGTCAACAAACAAGTAAATCAGATTATAATTGACATGTTTTGAGATAAGAGTATTAAACATAAAGTGTCCTTGATTTACAACTCAGCTGCCCTTATCTTTAAAGCACTGGAAATAGAAGTATTATCTTTTAAGCCGGGGGGCTTGCCTACATCCAGTTTGAGTTGTCATAACAACTCCTTCAATTCCAATCTATTTTCCCAGGGGCCGCCCCTTGGACTACAAGATACCTGCTCCAAAACCAAAAATGGAATAGCTACTGGAAGAAGATAAAAATGAATGTCTGTAAAGCACATTCGCCTCATTAGAAGTAGTCATGTTGTATATGTGCTCATAAATATGCTTCCTCAAAGTTCTTTCAGTTTTGCCAATATAAACTCTGGTGCAGGCTGTACACTTAACTACATAAACAACCACTTGGCTATTGCAATTAAAATGTCCAGTGGACTTAATAATGACATTCCTAGCCTCAAAGATAAGTTCACAAGAATCAAACATATATTCACACTGATTATAAAATCCACACTTAAAGGAACCTACCCTCTTGTTATTCCTGGTAAGACTCACATCCACTGGGCGATTCTCTAAAATATTGTCTGAATTCCTATCCCTCTTCCTAACAAAGACTGGGGCTTCAGAAATAATCCTTTTTAATTCCAATGCATGAGTTAGAACACCACAATATTTGTTGACAATCCTTTAAATTCCCCTAGAATCAGAATTGAATGTGCACACAGAAGCAGTACTATAAGAGTTGTCATCCTGAGAACTAGAAAAATCGTTTCAATTGTAATCTGATTTACTTGTTTGTTGACATCACTATTTTATGTTTTTTTAATTTAATATGCAAACATTTTATATTTTATTTATTCATAGATCTTAAGTTAATGTTGCATTTTACACTGGTCATGCCATAATTTACTTGTTACATCTTATAATTTCTTAATGCATATATAATCTATATTATGCTTTTAGCAACATGTTTTACATTTCATTTTCCATACTAGGACAGTGTTCATTAACCTTTTTGTAAGTTGTCTTTACCATTTTAAATGGTGTTTAATATCATTTTCAGTTTCAAGGTTTTGGTTTAATTCTTTAATTTCTTACTGTTGTTAGATTTCTAAATTAGTGTTGGCGATGTTTTTGATTGGTTGGAAGTTCTGTTTAAAAGGTATTTAAGGATAATCTGGATGCCATTGTTCTGAAGAGGTCTGTCAGGCATCAGGTATAGTCAATATTACATTTGCAGAGGTCTGATGACACCCCTGGAAAGTCTTTAGCCACAACTTGCACATGTCAACAGCTAGTTTATCGTAAACATGAGAAAGAGGAATATGCCTAACATGAGATGATTGGCATGTGTCAGCTAATTTGTAAGCAAATGTCTGAGGACCTGAAGACAAGACAGGCTCAAGTCTGTTGGAAGAAATCTCATGAACCTAAGGTTAGGGCTCAGTAACTGTTAAAAGAGAAAGCCTATGCTTAGTCTCATGTTTTTTATGTATTTCATTAGTACATTTAATTTTCAAATCTCTTGAAATGAGGAAAAAGATTTCTGCATATGTTCTTACCAGCTCTTTAATTCATCCTCTGGTATTTCATTTTGAGGAGTGACATGGAAGTAAAAGGAGAAGGTTGCTGAGCTAAGCAATATAAATTCTATGACATGGCACAGTATTGGAACATTTTTTGGGGGTGACTTCTAATACCATCATTAAATCCAGAGCACATAAAATACCTTTCTATGCCATGGCAAATGTGTGCAGATTAATCAAGTAATGTATTCATCTGCCCGGGGAATTTATTTTTCACACGAGCATTTGATTGTAGATGTCATAACTGTTCTTAGGGCCAACGTTTTGTATGACAGAACAACAACCTCTGGCAATGGGAAAATATATTTTATTATTTAAAAGAATTGTTAGAATCTGGAATAACAATGTATCTAGTATTTGATATTGAAGCAAGACAAGTTAAAGACTGCATCTCACATACCAACACCTTCTCATAAAGCAAATTGGCACTACAGAGAGTCTAACAAAACTCATTTGAGAGGAGTTGTAATTTTCCACTCGAGTTGTGCACTGAGGGGATTAGGAGTATTTTTTTGGAAGCTTGTAAAAGCTTTGTATGCCAAGCAGTTTTAATACCTATAGCATTAGCCCTTATTATTCCTGCTGTGTGCTTTCTTTGAAATCAGATCTAAGACTTTGCATGCCAGCATTTAGATAAAGCATATTCAATAAAGTGTCTAAAACAGATTACATACTCTTATAGTTAATAGGCTAAATGGCATATTGTAAGGAATGATATACTGCAGTTGCCCTGCTGCTTATGTGTAGGGAATAACTGTAGTCGTAATATATATATCACTCAATAGAGTTCGGCACAAGACCATAAGTGGACTTGTCGCCATCAAGTGTTCAAATTGCTTGACAGGCTCATAAAATGGACAAAGTTTAAATTATAAGGTATCTCAATTGTTCAATAACTGCTGTGCAGGTCAGTGTATATTAAAATTATTGAACCTTGCAAAAACATACTTTGCATTTTTCAACACAAGTGAAAAAAAAGTGCACTGAATATTTAAAGTCATAACATTAAATTGCACAAACTCTATACTCACAATTTGGTGATTTTTTTTTATGAAAACATTGGAGTGTATGCATTTATAGTACATCAGTAGGATATCTCTTCCTCAAATCTCTGGAAACGCTCCTGAAAATGCAGGGATGCAGTTATACAACAGAGATTTTTAGGAAAAGCAGGACATATCTGTTTTAAGTAACCTTCTCATTTAGTAGTAATAATCACCATGGGACTAGTGGTGCTTATCCCCTCAGGCTTCATCTGCATGGACAAATTTGAAATATGACAGGTGGCAGCATACATTCAGACACTTCCAAAAGTGAACTATGATTCAAACATAAAAACAATGAATTATGAAGATTACAGGCTTCAAACATTATTGCATCTGTTACCCTTTAATGAGGAGAAATGTACCTCCAAACCTTTGATTCTTGTATTTTCTAATCCATTGACCACTGTACCTTGGAGCATTCTAATAACAAGGTCCTGTACCTGAAATTAGAATGAATACTATGATGTAATCTCTGGTTTAATATGAAGAATACTATGATGTACTCTCTGACTTAATATGAGGAATACTATGATATAATTTCTGATTTATGTATTTCCACTATTTGCACAGATAATCATGCTACTCAGAGTATCACTTATGGTCCTCTTAATCTCAACAGGCAGTAGTTTCTGGGGAAGTTCTTCATTACTAAATTGTAATGTCTTGTCTCAAATTTTCCATACAGATAACCTTAATATGAATGTTAAGTATCAGCTTGCAGTGTACAGTTTTTCCTAGATATTGGCGTTGCTATGTTTAAGGCAGATCATGTTCCTCACCATCCCATATCATTGAACATTTTCTTTATATATGTTCACCACTATTTTTGTTAAGGAATTGCTAAGTAAGTATTTTAGTTAATGGTATCTTGAAAATTGTTGTTGTATACCTTTCTAGTAGTTCTGGGAACTATAGTTGCATCATGTAGGCATTTAATACAAATATTTTACTATTTTTTTAGAGATATTTTTTTCTTTATGTATGGGGAATGACTGTGGTCTTAATATATATCAATTAATAGTAATCCTCTTTAGTGTCAGTTATAGCATATATTCCACTTTCTGTTTTTCACCCATTCACATATCAACTTATTACTTTTACTAGTATTTACTCATTCTAATTTGCTTAAGAGTACATCATGTTTATCATATCAAATGCTCTGCAAATGCTCAAGTGGAGTGCTCACCTGAAATCATCTGTCTATCGTATTAACTCACCTGATTTTCTCTGCCTCCAACATTAATTCACTTAAATTCATTCATCACATTAACTATGTGTATGATATAGTGCATGTTCATTAAACAGGAATTTCTTATTACATAGGCTTGGCATTGCATGCCCTATATTCACTTGTTTGTCATCTATCCAGCATGCTCAGTACAAATTGATGGACTTATAAGACAATTATTTGTTTATTACATGGCTTTTACCTTTACCATTAAAAACTGTTCCCTGCATAGCAGCCTTCCAGTCTAGCTGTTTTTATCTCATGTTAAAATTCATATTCAGGAAATGAATCACTGATAAAAAAAAGTTCTGCCTTTTATTTTAAGGAATATTTAGCATATCGTATTCTTCTGATCCCTTTTATATCATATAGTTAATCATTTACATCACCTTCCATGATTTTACTTCTACAAGGAAATAAACAATATTGTGTCCCTAAACTTGATGCCCTGTTTTCAGGAAGAAGTCTAGAGATATCTTAAACATTTTCCTCATCTTCCAACATATTCTGTTTCTAAACATTGATTTTTTAATAGACTTGACCTTTTCTTTCATGTGTATCATCCTTACAACATTTTGCATTGCAGACTTTTTAGTTTTTCTAATTCTGTGTAATTATAAGAGAAAGGTTCACAAAGTTTTATCCATAAAACATTATTTGCCTTATAGCAAAACGTCTTTATTGCAGTCTTTCAGCTCGTTTTCATTATGTTTCTTAATTAGTCCACTTCTGTTTTTCCTTGCCTGCTTAGTAATATTTTTCTTCTATATAATATTACCATTTCAGGTGCTTTAAGATTATAGCACTGTTCACCTACATAAATGGAATATAATAATAATATTTGGCATGAATTATCTCTTAAATGACATGCCAGTTCAGTGAGGGAATATGGCAAATTAACTTAAACTGTAATTCTGCTTTTAACCTTGTAGATATATATTTGCATACGTTAAATATTTTTAAATGCCTCTGAGTAGGTATTTTTAATCATGCTTAACAGATAATAAACTGTTCCACAGACTGAATTTTTATCAGTGCACAAACTCTGGAAATTAATGCAATAAATAAAGCTAATGTCATGAGAAACTTTTCAAGTAATGACCATATTAACATATGCAAATTCTATGAAACCCTTTTCTTAGACTAACCACATATTTATTTTATTTATTTATTTTATTTTACATTTGTTGACCGGGCTAGTCTAACAGGATATATGTCCATTTTCAGTAGAGGCCCGGGGAGAAAAGCTCCACTACAACATTATTCTAAAATTGTAACCAAAACATACTACAAAGGAGTAACATATTTTAAAACTTAAATTTGATATAGTGACTAGTAAAAAAATGAAATATTCATTGCATAAGAGAATATAAAATAACATGTTTATAACAGGATTTACATGTGTAAAGGTAATATTAGAAAGTTAAACTACAATTTAATATAAAAAGATAAAGACAGGGTGAATTTTTTTTTTTTTTTTTTTTATCTTCTTCCAGGGATGCATGCAATTGTACATGTGAAAATGGTGGAATGAAGAGGAGAAAAAAGTGAGAAAAAAGAGAGAAAGAAATTTAGACAGGATTAGTACAGGGGCAAAGCCATTGTAAAGACAGGTGGATTTTTTGTTGCTTTTTGAAAAGTGGTGTGGATTCCAGCGATGTTAGTTTGGTAGGAAGCTTGTTCCAAGAATTTCCAATGCTATTATTGAAAAGACAGTTTCCAGATTTGTTGTTAGATTTAAGGGTGGCTAGTAGTGACTTATTAGCTGAGCGTAGGGTTGTTAGGTTTTTATAAGGGATAAGGGTAGAGAGTATGGGTGTATTTGCAGGATGATACAGGATATTGTGGGTAATAGTTAGTTGTTGGAGAAGAATTTGGTTTTGCAGTTCCAGCCATCCTAATTTTTTCAGATTTTGGCAATGGTGAGTATGGAATGGGGAACCAGTTGCAAATCTGGCAATGTTATTATAGGAGGTGGCCAGTTTGTTTAGGTTATTTTTGGATAGATTAGTGTAGATAGGTGAGGCATATAGAAGAGTGGAAATTAGGTGAGTTTGGGCGATAGTAGTCCTGGCAGAGGGAGTAAGGAAGGTTTTTAGTCTATAAAGTGAACCAAGTTTTCTATTAAGTGATTTGATAGTTAAGTTTATGTGTGGGTCAAAACTAAGATTATTATCAATTGTTACACCTAAAAGCTTGGTTGTGGTATCAGGTACTATTACAGTGCCATTATTTGATGTTACTGAGAAGTAGATAGGGGGAGACTTTTGAGTAGGGTTAAAAAGTAGGAGTTTGTTTTTTTTTAGGGTTTAGGAGGAGACAGCGTTTGTAGAACCAGTCTTCTGCTAAGCTGAATACTTTTTGCATGCTAGACTGTAGTTCAGCCTGAGAGGCTGCAGTACAGATTAATGTAGAGTCGTCGGTGTATTGTATACAGGTGGTTTGAGGGAGAGATGAATTCAGATTATTGATAAATATAGAAAAAAGGAGGGGTCCAAGAATAGAACCTTGTGGGACTCCTAGGGAGATAGGGAGGTGAGTTGATAAGTTATTGTTCCAGAGTACTGCTTGTTGTCTGTTTTCTAGATATGACTTAAACCATTTGATGGTTAAAGTGTCTCCTAAAAGTAATTTAAGGGTGTCTAACATTAGGATATGAGTCACCATATCGAAGGCTTTGGAGAGGTCTAAAAATAGAGCTGAGGAAAGCAAGTTGTTATTGCGATTTTTATTAATACTGTCTATAAAGGATAGTAGTGCGGTAGTGATACTATGAAATGGTCTAAAGCCATGTCGGCAATCAGCTAAGAGATTATTTAGTAGGAGATGATCAAGGAGTTGCCGATGAATGCATCTTTCCATGATTTTAGCTAATGGAGATAATAGTGCTATGGGACGAAAATTGGAGAGTTCAGTTGAGTCGCCTCCTTTGTGTAATGGGATAATATGTGAGACTTTCCAGAGTGATGGGATAAAACTTTCTGTAATTATTCTATTTATTAAGATGGAGATAGGGTAAGCAAGTACACCAGCTGCCATTTGTAGAAATTCAGCTGGGAGGAGGTCAGCAGAAGGAGTGCAAGGTTTTAGTTTGTGAAGTAGTGCATGGATGAGAGTTGTTGTTACAGGCTGCAGTTTTAAGGTTGGAGGTAAGTTGGTTAGAGAGCATGTCTTAGGGATGCTAGTGGAAGATAGGGTATTTGCTAAGGTTTGAGCTGTTTCAGAGAAAAATTTGTTAAAAGTATTTGCTATTTGACTAGGAGTATTTAGAGTTAGATTGGAAGGTGTATGAGTTTTGGAGTGTCCTGGGTGGAGTAGGCTGTTTATGCCTATCCAGAATTTTTGAGGGTTTTGATGCTGGGCTTGCTGAAATTTCTGGTAGTAGTTTTTTTTTATCTTGGAGTATTGATTTCTTTGTAGTATTTCTGAGCTGTCTAAAGGTTTCCTGATCAGTTTGGTTTTTGGTATATCTCCATTTGGACCAAATTCTATTTCTCTGTATAATTTTTTGTCTAGTTTCTTTTGTTAGCCAAGGTGCTGGTTTGTTCCTAGTTCTAACTGTACGAGAGGGGGCATGGTGTTCTAAGATTTGAAGGAGGTTTGAATTAAAATAAGAGACAGCTTCGTCAAGAGGTAGGTATTTTAGGGGTGAGCAATTGCATGCTTTAAGTTCAGCTTGGAAACTAGCAGGTTTGAAGTTTTTTTTGTTGTAGGTAGTTCTGAAGGTTGCTTGGTTGGATATAATGTGTTTTTTTCCTGATTAGGTAGGTAAGGGAGTGATCACTAATATCATCTGAGAGTATACCTGTTTTATAAGAGAGGGGGTTGTTATTTACCAGTATCCAGTCTAAGATGGCTTGCTTATTGCTGGGTTTATGAGTTCTGGTAGGGGAGGTGATAATTTGATTATTGATAATTTGATGATAACCACATATTAGTTTTAATACTTTGCTGCTAAAGTCCTTTTCTTTGTATTAGCATTACATAAAAGTCTCTTTGACTCCTATAGAAATTGTCTGTGATTCTTTGCTTTTTATGCATGTATTAGCTATTTTGCACTGAATTTCAACTATCTTACCACAACACATTGGTACATTTTATATGCCACTCGGAACATACCTCAAATTCTAGCATTACTTTTCAAGCTTCCTTATAGCTTCTGTCACCTTTAAACTTATGCACAATTCTATGTGTTCGAAAGGAATTGTAAACAATGAATGAATAAAACCTTCATGTCTATAATTAAAGCCTTGTCAACTTAAATATTGTATTGTTTTGCTTTTAGTTAACTTGTGTTTGTACAGTTTGTATACATCCCATAGATATACAAAGCAAAATGATTTATAGGTTCATACGTTCATAGGTTCATACTAGGCTATCTGCCCTAGGGCATTTATAAGCCTAGCCAGAGTATGTTTGGCTTTCACCACCCATTTTAAATGAATTTTGCTATGCCCCTTTTCGAGGTTAGTATACTGTGCCTCTGTCTAACAGTGACACAGGAGTGATACCCGGGGTAAAACTACTATCTCCCATCCACTCATCAAGATTCCTCTTGAAGAGAGTCAATGAGGGACTCTGCCTAACCTGGATTGGGATTTTATTCCAGAGTGAAGGGAGCCTCTGGGTTATGAATCTGTCCCTCCAGCATGTCCTATTTATTTCAGTGCTGAGGTTCAAGTCTCTCGAGCGCGTAGCTCGATGGGATTTGGATTTTCTGAGGTGCAGCATGTCCATTAATTCCGGGTTGGACATGGCTTTATACATCAGGCACAGATCGCCTCTGAGCAGGCGGTATGCCACTGAGTAGAGCTGGAGTTTCTTTAACCGGGCAGCATATGGCATCTGTTTGGGCCCTTTGATCCTCTTGGTGAGGTACTTTTAGGGTCTTTCCAGTTGCTGCAGGTGTCTGGTAAGGTACATCCCAAAAGGGGCATTGTACTCAATTATGAGCCCGATGAGGGATGAGTAAAGAGGCACGATGACCTCCCCAGATCTAGATGTGAATCCCTTCATGATTAGGTGGGCTATATAAAATGTTTTTCTAACCACTTTGGTCACGTGGTTGTCAAATGAGAGATTGCTATCGACTTGGGTCCCCAGGTCCCTAATTACTTCTTCCGTACTTAATGGATCACCACCTATGTGGTAATTTTTGGGCACTTTGTTTTCGCCAAAGGGGATGACTATACACTTTTTGGCATTTAGCTTGAGGCCATGGCTCTGGCACCAGTTGTCTGTTTCTATGAGGCCCTTTTGTAGGATGCTTGTGTCAGCTGGAGAGTCAATTATGGCGCCCAGTTTGCAGTCATCTGCAAACTTGGACAGCCACAGTCCTTCCGTGTTAGCCTGTACCTCCGAGAAATATATACCGAACAAGAGAGGTCCCAGGACTGAGCCTTGTGGGATGCAACTTGTAACTGGTTTGGAGTCTGACATGGCTCCAGCAATTCTAACCATGTGGGTTCTGTCCTTGAGCCAGTTTGCAACCCATCTAGTGACATAGGGGTTTATATTTAAGCTGGTGAGCTTATCTATAATGCCCGAGTGGGGTATTGTATCGAAGGCTTTTGCAAGATCCAGGTAGGCTGTGTGGACCACCTTCTCCTCGCCAATGGCCTTGGTGACTGTTTCAAAGAAATCAACCAGGTTTAAGAGGCAGGATCTGCCCTTAACAAAGCCGAACTGGGTAGGATCCAGTGTCCGTAGGTCCCCAATATCTTTATTTATGAGGTCCATGATGATCCTTTCCATAGTTTTGCAGACCAAGCTAGTCAGGCTTATGGGGTGATAGTTTCCAGGATCCATTGAGGCACCACCTTTGTGGAGAGGGACCACTGTTGCTGTACCCCACTCTTTGGGTACATATCCTGTATAAAGGCTGAGATTGAACAGTAGTTTTATGTTTGGGTTTAGTTCTTCTTGGAGTTCATGTAGGACGCAGCCCGGGACACCGTCTGGTCCCATTGATGCTGTGTTTTTTGCTTTGGAGAGTGCGGCTCTTACCTGAGCATTTGAGATGTCAGGGGGGCAGCACTCTGCTGGGATAGATATTTGCCCTTTTGGTGGGGAAGTGGGGGAGAAGTTTGTACTGAACCTGTCAGCTAGGATGTTGGCAATGTCTGTGGGTTCGGTGTATTTTTGTCATTTTGGACTAATTCTGAGCATATCTGGGAATTCCCACCCAGGTTCCTAACATAATTAAAGAAAGCCTTGTGATTATCCTTAGTGTCCTGTGCAATTTTTCTCTCAAAGCTGGCCTTAGAGGATTTTATGAGTGCCACAGTTTTTTGCTAATACTGATCAGAGATGCCTTCCTTTTTGGGATTTTGCTCTATCATGTAGTAGCTTCCTCCTTCTATTGTATAGTTTGTTTATGGCTGGGGTCCACCAGACAGGACGCCTAACTTTGGAGGATTGGGTCTTGGTTTTATTTGGGATTGCATGATCCATGCATTCTTGAAGGTGTTCATAGAATGCATTTATAAAGGATTCTGCGGTCTGGGCCGTATTTTCAGGAAGGCCCAGGGGCTTTGAAGGATTCCACCTTGGTTTTGAGGAGTGTGAAATTTGCTTTAGAGAAGTTTTTCACTGTGGTTTTCTGGGCAGGGGCTGGGGTCGGGATGTGAATATCTAGTGATATTAGTTTATGGTCTGATCTTACCAGTGAGGGATACACTTCTGGTCTGGAGCATAGAGTCCCCATGTTGGTGATGATCAGGTCCAGTATGTTTTCCCCGGATTCCGGCGTGTAGCTCGCGAGATATTTGCCTGTGAGCTACATCGCCGAAACCAAATGGCTGCATCAGCACTTTGCCGTAGTGCAAAGTGACTGGCAGTCGCTGCAACTATAATCTATGGACGGGCAGCTGCAGCGTGCGGCTGTATCGCATTCTTCTTCTCGTAAGGAATGCATTTAATTATTTATTTATTGTGTTGTCAGACTGGCAACACAATAAATAAATAATTAAATAAATGCATTCCTTGCACGAGAAGAAGGAATGTGTTACACAGCCCGTACGGCTGCAGCTGCCCGTCCATAGATTATAGTTGCAGCGGCTATGCTTTTCAGTCACTTTGCACTACGGCAAAGTTCTGATGCAGCCGTTTGGTTTCAGCAATGTAGCTCGCAGGCAAATGTCTCGCGAGCTACACGCCGGAATCCATTTTCCCCTCTTGTGGGAGTGGCAACAAGTTGTTCCATAGCATTTGAGTTTATAAATTCTAGGAACCTTCAGGCTAGGGTGTTGGAGCTAGAGTAATGCTCCCAGTCTATGTTAAGGTAGTTGAAGTCGCCCAATGTAATGGTGTTTGGAGAGACCTTCAGATTTTCCAGTGTTCTCAGGAAGGCCGAGTGGGGTTCCTGGGTTTGGGAAGATGGTCTGTAACAGGCTATAAACTGGAAGGCAGTTTTACCCACTGTTAGTTGCACATGGATAGTCTCTGATGCTTCATGCTGTGCCACCAACCTGGAGGTGTGGGTATATTTGACGAATATTGATACCCCCCCTCCTTTTGTGGTTCGGTCCAAGTTTTGGGGCCGAAAAACATGGTATGAGGTATAACCTGGTAGTGCCGGGGTGCTCTCGGGATCCTTGAACCAGGTTTCTGTTACTGCACAGATATCGATGTTCTCCATGCTAAGGAGAGTTTCGAGTGCATGCATCTTGAGGTTTAGACTTCTGGTGTTGAGTAGCATTACTCTTAGTTTCTTATCCCTTGTGATACCTATGGAGGTGGGTTTGTCTTTTGAGCCTTGCCTAAAAAAGGCACACCCATCACATTGTTCTAAGTGTGAGATGTTATACAGATTAGGGCTGCAAATCACTCTCGTACTATATTCATAGGTTCCTAGGTAGGTACTAGGCTATTGGCCCTAGGACCTATATAGGCCCAGCAAAAAAAGGTACCCTGACTTCCACCAAAGAAAATTATGTTCCTGTGCCCCTGTCAAGTAGAGCTACAAAGGTGATCCCTGGGATGAATTTCCTATTTCTCATCCAATCATCAAGATTTTTCTTGAATAGTGCTAATGAGGAGCTTTGTTTAATATAGATAGGTAGTTTGTTCCAGAGTATGGGAAGTCTCTGGGCAGGAATCTATCCCTCCAGCATGTTCTGTTTATTGTGATGACAAGGTTTAGGTCCCTAGAGTGTGCAGCTTAGAGGGACTAGGATTTCTTTAAGTGGAGCATGTCCAATAGCTCTGTGTTTGACATAGCTTTGTATGTTAGGCAGAAATTGTCTCTGAGTAGGCGATATGCGACGGAGTAAAGCTGGAGTTTTTTGAGAAGGTCTCCGTAGGGTATCTGTTTGAGGCTGGTAATCCTCTTTGTGAGGTATTTCTGTAGTCTTTTCAGTTGTTGTAGATGTCTTGTGAGGTATATACCAAAAGGGGCATTATACTCTATAATTGGTCTAATGAGTGATGTATAGAGTGAAACAAAGACCTCTTTTTTCCTGGATGAGAAACCTTTTGTGATGAGGTAGAAGGATTTCCTGACTACTGGGGCAATGTGATTATCAAAGGAGAGATTTCTGTCCTCCTGTGTCCCAAGGTCTCTTATCACACTTTTGATGTTAATTAGACTATCACCTGTGTGGTACCTCATGGGTACAGAGTTTTTACCAAAGGGGATGAGAATGCATCTTTTGGCATTGAGCTTGAGGCCATGAGTTTGACACCAGGCATCTGTCTCAGTGAGGCCCTTTTGTATGATGTCCATATTGTTAGGAGTTTCAATTATGGCTCCTAGTTTGCAGTCATCTGTGAACTTCATTAGCCAAAGACCTTCTGTGTTAGCCTGTACTTCAGAAAAGTAGATACCAAACAGGAGAGAACCCAGAACTGAACCCTGTGGTACTCCACTTGTAACTGGTCTAAAGTCGGACTTGGAGTCTGCTACTTTCATAGTGTGGGTTCTGTCAATGAGCCAGTTGGCAACCCATCTTGTGACATAGGGATTTATACTTAGTTTAGTGAGTTTATCCATAATTCCAAAGTGGGGGGTGGTGTCAAAAGCCTTGGCGAGATCTAGATAGGCTGTGTGAATCACCTTATCCTTGTCTACGTCTTTGGTGACTGCTTCAAAGAAGTCTATCAGATTTAGGAGAGATGATCTGCCTTTTACAAACCCAAACTGGGTGGGGTCCAGAGTTTGGAGATTACCAATGTCTTTGTTTATAAGTTCTATGATGATACTTTCCATGGCCTTGCAGACAAGGCTCATTAGGCTAATGGGGCGGTAGTTCCTGGGGTCCATGGTGGCTTCCCCTTTGTGGAGTAGGATAACCATCACTGTGCACCATTCAGTGGGCACAAAGCCTGAGGTGAGGCTATGATTGAACATGGTGCTTAGGTGGGGTGCCAGTTCATTCTGTAGTTCATGTAGAATGCAGCCTGGGATGTTGTCAGGTCCCATGGATGCTGTGTTCTTGGCTTTGGAGAGTGTGTTTTTTACCTGTGAAGCCATGATTACAGGAACTTTGGATTCTTCCGGTATAGAGATGGGCCCTTTAGGGGGTGAGAGGGGGGGTCAGGTTAAAACTGACCCTATCTGCCAGGATGTTGGCAATATCAGTTGGTTCTGTATATTTGGTGTCATTGTGCTGTAACTCAGTACAGATACGAGTGTTGCCATTGAGATTCTTGACATAGCTCTAGAATGCTTTGTGGTTGTCTTTAGAATCAGTGGCGATTTTGGTTTTGTAACTAGCTTTGGAGGATTTTATGAGGGATCTCAGCTTCTTACTGAGGCTGACCAGGGAGTGTCTGCAATCATGGGATTTTACTCTTTTTTGCAACAGTTTCTTTCTTCTGTTGTGGAGTTTGTTTATGGCAGGGGACCACCAAATCGGCTTCCTTTTTTTGGAGAATAGCATTTGGTTCTGTTAGGCATAGCACGATCCACGCACTCGTGTAAGTGCTTATAAAGTGCATTTGTGTAGGATTGAGCAGTTGTACCTCTATTGTCCATCTGCATGGGTCTCATGAAGTTTTCCAGTTCTATCTTAAGAACCGTGAAGTTGGCTTTGGAGAAATTTTTTACGGTGGTTTCCCTAATGGGGTTGGGGGCGGGATGTGGATGTCTAGGGTGATTAGCTTTTGGTCAGATCTGACCAACAAGAAATTGGCCTCTGGTGTGGAACACCAGTCGCCCATGTTGGTAATGACCAGGTCTAGGATATTGCTGCCCCTGGTGGGGGTGTAGATAACTTGATCCAAGGCATTGGAATTTATGAATTCCAGAAAACATTGAACAAAAGAGTTGGTACATGAGTAGTTTTCCCAGTTAATGGTGGGGTAGTTGAAATTGCCCATTATTAGGGTGTTGGGTTATACCCTAATATTTTCCAGTGTATCAAGAAATGATGAGTGGGAATCCTGGGGCATGATGGGGGATCTGTAGCAAGTTACAATTTGGATTGCGGTCCTGCCCAGAGTTGATTGCACTTGTATAATCCCGGATGCATTATGCTGAGCAACTAGCCTGGAGATGTGGATATCCTTAATGAATATGGACACGCCTTCACCTTTAGTGTTTCGGTCCAGGTTAGGTGGCCCAAAAGGTGTGGTATGAATTATAGCCTGGTAATGCAGGGGTGCTCTCTGGAGCCTTGAACCAGGTCTCTGTCACTGCACAGATGTCAATGTTCTCCATTTTAAGAAGTACCTCGAGTGAATGCATTTTGAGGTTTAGACATCTAGCATTGAGTAGCATCACCCTCAGATTTTGCTTGCTTCTACCTGTTACAGTGGTGAATTTGTCATTTGAACCTTGCCTAAAAAGGACACTATAGGGGTGGCAAGAGCCTTAGGCATTATCCAGAATCTCAAGGGCGACAGGTGCAGGCCATCTCTGGCAAAACATCATGGTCTGTCGATCATGTCATCCCAGGCAGATACTGGATCCCCTTAGAATGACACGAGAAGCTTAGCCAATTGTTGAAGTCAATCATTTTGTCCTTGTACTGTAGTATCATTCTGGGTAATGGCAGGATGCTACTCAGGGCTAGGGTCATACCTGCCTGGGCTACAAGATTGGAGAGGTCCTCCATGTCTCTTTTCATGTAGTCCAGGGAGGTATGTCTCAGGTCATTCACACCAACATGGACAATGACAGAGTCATATTTGCACTTGTTGTGGAGTGACCAGAGTGCATGCATTATGTGGTGGATCCTGGCACCTGACAGGCAGCTGACAGTAACTTTCTCCTTGTTTAGCCTGGTAAGTGGAACATCAGAGTGCCTGACTATAGAGTCACCTATGACTAGAGTGTTGAGTACGCTGTTATGCCTTATGGGCTGTGGTTGAGTGGCACACTGAGTTTGTGGGCAATGTGTCACTTGGGTTGTGTTGGGGGGTGGAGGTTGCTTGCGTTTCTGCTCTGGAGGTCCCTGTTGCTTTGGTAGATTTTTGTTGAAAGCCTCCATGAATGTAAGTGTATGTTTTGTGTTTCTATGTGTGTGTTTTGGTTGTGTAGCTTTAGTGGGACTATGTGAGGAGTGTGGTATGGTGCAAGTGCTTACCTTCTCCTCTTGACTGTCTAGTCCAGTCTTGGGTGAAGAGAGCTTTGTTAATTCTATGGATTATGAATCAGTACCTCAGTTTGTCTTAAAAACTCTACAGGCAGTTGTTTGTTAGGAATACCTTCTTGCTGCAATATAGCTGGTTGTTTCCCAGTAATTCAGTAAATCTTACCTGCTCATTGTAATAGGATGTACTATATACTGCCATGCATCTTGTCTACTTATTGTAATATATTCTGAGCAATATGTTATCTGTAATACACTAGGTATTTGTTTACTCTTATGTTGAATTACTTGCATAAATCTATTTGCATACACATCTTTCATCAAAGTCAGTCAGTCATAACTCCCTTTTCATGTCAACAAATCATTTTGATTCCATTTGGAATTATGCTTTCTTATATCCCTCTTACATTTCTCTGCATCATAGCTGCAATCTGCTGCATGAAATCATCTGTTAACACACAAAGCAACAGTTATTTACTAGGCAGTTACTTAGCCTATAAATAAATTGTGCAATTATGTCATAAGTATGTACTTTAAACTGTCCTAAAATTATTTTTCTCCTTATCAGAATTTTCTTAGAAGGAAAAGGAGGAAAATAACCTGTATATGATCAAAAGAATAACATCTGGTATCACATCCATTTACTAGGGAAGTGTGTTTGGATAGAATAGTAATGCAAATTTTAAATATTTAAAATGTAATGTTAAGTAAATTCATCATTAGTTAAACAGTCTTTGACCAATAATTTATTTTGTTTTCTCTTGTTGAATATAAAGTAACATAAATAGTCTAAGAATGATGAGTGTTAACTTCTGTTTCCAGGCATTACCGTTTTTCAGCATCTAACTCCATCTATCTGTCTCCATGAACAGAGTAGCAAAAAATTACTCAAAGCAGTGTTTTCTGCTCATGGTAGAATAGAGTATTTTGATAAATAAACAAGAATAAAAGTAAAACAACAGTTCACATACGTGAAACAACCAAAATAAAATGCAACTGAGCAACGTAACGATCTAAAACTTCAATTCAACAATAAGAGACCAGCAGAACTTTCAGGTCACAAACCCTTCTTCAGGGTTAATATCATTCTACAGACTGAATGCACTTAAATAGAACCTTTACCTCACACAACAGCCAGTAGAAAAACAAATACAATTGCTCCATTAATTTCTGCTCAAAGATGTACAATATCTTTGATGAAATACATCTTAAAATGTTTAAAACATACCTTAAAGAGTAAAAAAATGGGTCTATATTACCTTATCGAAAAATCTAGTCAGAGAACACCTGCCTGCAGACCAGTAAACAGTGAACTCTCATGTCTTTGAATGGTCACTTCAGCAAATATTTTCCTAAGAGAAAAAATTGCATGGCCATTGTTGAGAATCATTTTCCCCTTTTTCCTACTGTAGTGTGATCTCAGAGTTGGTATATTTAGTTGGGGGGCACAGCACCTCACATTGGGGGAAGTGGGGGTGGTGAAGCTCCCACTTTGAAGGGTATGAAATATTGTCTTGTTTTTGGTTGGCCAAGCGATTTTTTCCCCTAGGAAAAAATTTGCTGAAGTGGCCATTCAAAGACATGACAGTTCGTTGTTTACTGGTAGGTGAACAGGCATACATTGACTACATTTTTCGATACGGTAATATAGAATAGTAAAATATAATAACTTAAAAAAATATATACTATAACAACTTTGAAAAAATTGTTTTAAAAAATGAATAATCGTTTCAAGCAAGAATGTTTATATTTAATTACGGGTTATAATGTTACAGTTTAATGTAAACCTGGTAGCTGGTCAGCTTGTAGCTGTAAAATCCATCTATACTCTTTCATTTCCAGTCTATTATTTAAGTCATCTCTCATAATGTCTTTAAGAATCATATCTATAACTCCATAAGTGAAAGAATGAAATTTTCCAGTTCGGTTAATATGTTTGGCTAAAGCGTTTGTTGGTACATTCCTTTTAACATCTGAATTATGATCAATAATTCTGTCCTTAAACTTCCTAGTTGATTTTCCAACAAAGAAATTGGGACATAGCTTACATGTTGCAAGGTATGCTACATTAGTTGAATTACAAGTTGCAAAACACTTAAAATAATATACTTTGCTAGTTGACGTATGGATAAAGCTAGAATCTCTATTAATACAGTTACAACAGTTATAACATGGATGTCTACCATTCTTATTAAATTGTGTAAGTTGAGAATTCCTCTGCATCTCTTTATAACATAATTGTTCTTTAAGACTGGGGCAATTGTGATATGCAAATCTGGGCTTATTGCCAACTAGTTTCTACAATTCTGGCATAGCTTTTAAGATGCCCAATTATCAGATATAATTTTTCTTACCTGGTGACTACATCGACTGCATGTTGTTACATAATGTAAAACATGATCATTATTTATACAGCTATTAACATTATGACTTATTACTTCACTGCTGAAATATGGCTGGGATATACTATCTCTTAAAGAGGTCTAATCATTATAGAGATTAGTTAATACACCAGGCTCATAACCCCTTTCTATAATTTCTTGTATTATTTTATCTGTTTGTTTTTTGTAAAGATCAAGGTCCATATTCAATCTGCTTGAATGTATCCTCTGGGATTTAACTATTCCTTTGAACACATTGGGTGCATGCATGACCTGTCTATTTAAATACTTATTTTTAGGTACTGACTTCATATATATAGATATATGCATGTCTAATCTATCACAGTGAATAGCAACATCTAAGAATTCAACATTATCTCTGGAGCTAGTCATAGACAATTTCAAGAAATTCGTACTATTATTCAAAAACTCAAAATACTGGGTGAGTTTTTCATTAGTACCATTCAAATGAAAAAGACGTCATCCACAAAATGTTTGAAAAAACAGCCCTTATATGAAAAGTATGTAGGACCATTATATATAACTTCATTCTCCCAATTATTTAAGACTAGGCTAGTACATGTATTAGTAACAGAGGTACTCACTGCTACTCCAGACATCTGGTAATAATATTTACACAAAAATGTTATTCTCCAAAGCAATTTCCATTAATTTACAGACTGTTTCTACATGTCTAACCATCATTTGATCACATTCTAATAATAAATTCCTAGATGATATCCCATACTCGTTAGGTGTAAAAAGAGATTTTAAATCCAACACAACCATCAACAAACATATAGCTGTCTTATTATTAAACCATAAATTTAATTGAGTGAGGAAGTCAGCAGTATCTTTAATATAGCTTTTTACATATTTAAGATAGGAACATTGCATGGTCTGCAAATAAACCAAAATGGGTTCAGTGAGCCATCCTCTCCCAGAGAGAATAGGTCTCATGGAAGGGGTTTCTAATGATTTGTGCACTTTAGGAAGATCATACAATACTGGTATAACAGGAGAAGGTATGGTAAAATATTTAAAAATATCAGTATTAATATCATTCATCATCTGTAAATCATAAATAGACAAATTAACTCAACTAATTATTTTGTCAGCATCTGCAATTTCCTTAAAAGTGCTTTCATCAGAATTTGCCAGCCCTATGTGTATTGGCTGGTTGCAATATCTGTCTCTGTGCTTTCCTGATGTTTTGGTCATCCAGGGAGTGATTGCATTAGTGATATTTTGAAAGCAACCAAGAAATGCCTGTTCCAGGAAAAGCTTAAGAAAGCAGTCTGCAAGGAGAAGTAGTTGCTCTGGGTGTCTTGTTTAACTTAACTGAGCAAGTTTGCATGACACATAATATCAAGGAAGAGGTAATTGTGCTTTGACGTATTGGAGTTTATGGAGTAAGAAAAGAAAAATAGAAGAGAGAAAGAGGCGTAACAATCTGGTTATACCAATAAGATAAGGAGACATTTTGGAAGTGCTTGTATTTTATTATGCATTTAAAAATCTGTATTCAACCGATGAGTTTATAATATATCTTTGGCTTTATTAGATAGTTTTCAGGTCTGTTGAATCAAACATATTTAGCACTCAAAATGCACTCTATGCTTGGAAGACACAGTTGTTATGTGTTCATAGGTTCATAGGTTCATAGGTTCATACTGCTGTGCCTCTGTTGAGCAGTGACACTGAGGTAATCAGTCTTTGGGTGATGAATCTATCTATATCAAAAATCTGGGTTTGACATGGCCTTGTATGTCAGGCAAAGGTCACCTCTGAGCAGCAGCATAGGACAGATGTTTGAGACCCTTTATCCTTTTGGTGAGGAACTTTCATTGTACTCAATCATTGGTCTGATGAGTGATAAGGTGGGCAATAATGACAGATTACTATCAACCTGGCATGATCTGTAGCTGTGGGTTTAATTCCTGTAATAAACTTTGCCATTAAAAAGAGATTCAAATAGGCATTCTCAGACTAATTGCAGCAAATAACATAGGTTTGAAAGTGAGCAGTATCAGTGCCATTGAGTCAGTACATATACCTATAGTACTATTTGTGATTTCTAACCACTCTTTGCTGCAAGTTTCTTAAGAAGAGTGCATCAAGAAATTTACTGATGTCGATCTGAATGGGTTTAGCTACATCTTTGCGTTCTATACAAAGGATTGCACTTGAAAGTTTGCATCTGCTTGTGCTGAAATGCATTTAACAAATTGATTACTTTCTATGGAGTATGAGCAATGTAATATTAACAAATACTACATTTAAATTGTAAAGATTGTATTGGCATGTTTCAGTTGTCCTTGCAGTTTATTATCTCCAAAATGCAAAAAAGGCACAGATTTTGACTATTATTAGAGTACTAAAAGGTCAGTTGTGGCTGATTCAGTTCCCATAAGAAACAGATGGAATTATTCCCAATTCTCATTGTAAGGCTTCATCTGATAATTTACATTACTTAATTAATTATTTTGTTTTATGTTTTCTTTGGTAACCAAGAAAAGTCCCACTGAGCCAATGGCCCATTTTCCACAGAAGCCCAGGAAGAAAAGCTTCACAACATATTCAAAAGACATTTAAACGGTAGTTAATAAGTAATTATATACAAGAAGAACTACACGGCATATTAATTATTTTTTCAATATGATGTAATTATATACAAGGAGACAAAAGTTCCATAGCAAATTATATATTTTACAATGAGTTGGGGAGAAAGAGCTCACAAACACAAATAAAAAATATTTTACAACAGCTGATATGCAATTATACACAATGGGAGAAAAGCCCCACAACAGATAAAACTCTTCAGAACAAATAGGGGTGTTCCTTAAATACCAAGGGATAAGAGCCACTACCACAGATTTAAATGCATTTATAAAGCATTTCTAGGAGAGATTGTGATAAAAAATACAATATATACTGCCAGAAGCAAGCCACTTTGAAGACATGGATAGCATATGTTGAGTAAAGTGATGTATAGCTATTCAAACTATTGACCATTTTTCTAATAATATGTGGTTAGAATTAATAAAATATTCTGAAGCCAAAAAATCAGCAGATTACTAGAATGAGATGATGAGGACAAATAAGGGGGAGGGAAAATAAGGACATGGACAGACAGTTGATTAATATTACAGAGATGAGAATTTTATGGAATGACTCTAAAGGTGAAATAAATAGTTGTAACTGTCAGAATGAAGAGGTAGAAGAGAATCCATTATTAGTATGGTAAAGTGAGATCTACTTTTGATGTCAGGCCATTACTACCTGCTGCAATATGGAAGTAATAGAAGTAGGTGTCCTGATCTGAGGGTTGTTCAGTTACAGATACAAGTGTCAGATAGATATTTTTTTAGATTGGTCTTGAAAATTGAAAAGTTACTAATATGCTTAAGGTTAAGGGGAAAAAGTTCCAGGAGTGGGCTACAAAAATCGAATAGAGAGAGGTTCCTGCTGACAGGTGTGGCTTGTAGGTAGTGAGGAGGATTTTGTTTTCAGATCAAAGTGGCCTAGGGGAGGTGTACGTATGCAATAAGTTTCACAAGTCTTTTGTTTGTATATTAATTTGTAGACAAGGTGTACTTGGTGAAAGCAAGCTGCTTTGGTAATTTAAGCCAAATCAGCTGTTTTGGTGCTAAGCAGTGATGGGTTCTGTTTGGTGAGTTAGTGGCAAAATTTTGTATTAAAGCACTGTTTTTTTGGATGGAAGCTTGAAGGTTAAGCAGTAATGGGGAGCCATATAATAAAGTGGAAATCTAGACACCAGAAGTTTCCTGCATGAATCAGTTAAGTAGTTTTTGCTCTATACAGCCTCCCTAATTTTTGGAGAGTTGATTATCATTTGCATATGCAAGTCAAATTTTAGGTTATCATCAGTTGTTATGCCTAGTAGCTTGGTAAGGTGGATGACATTTATAAGGGTGGTATTACAGGCTGTTATTTAAAAAATGTGTTTGAGGTGTATGAGGGCTTTTGAGAGGAATAATAGCAGCTTTTTTGGGAGGGGTAGAATAGAATAGAAGTAGGAGCTATTGAGCTAACTTTCAATTGATAAAATGTCTCTTGGATGTTGTGTTGAAGAGTAATTGGGTTACTACTGGCAGTACAGATTAAAGTGGAGTCATCAGCATATTGCATGAGTGATGCTTGATATTTGGCAGAGTGTAGGTTGTTGGTAGATATGTTGAAAAGCAGTAGCCCCAGTATGGAACCTTGAGGAACACCTACTTTTATGGGTAAAAAGGAATATTAGGAATTATTCCATTTAACAGACTGAAGTCTATTGGAAAGGTAGTTGGAGAACCAGTTGCTGGATATGTATGATAGGCCAAGTGAACAGAGTTGTTTTAGAAGCAGACTGTTGGATACAGTATAAAGGCCTTGGGCAGATCCAGAAACACAGCAGAAACCAATTGGCCTTTGTCTCTGGCTAGGCTAAATAGTATTGATGAAGTTTAAGAGAGCTGTGGTAGTGCTATGTTGTGGTGTGAAATCATGGAGGGTGATGAAGAGGTTGTTTGTTTGTAATTGAGACATTGATTATGAATGCATTTTTCAGGGATTTTTGAAAGAGGAGAGAGAATGGCAATGGATATAAATTTAGATATATTATTGGCATTACCTCCCTTGTGAAGTGGGATGATGTGAGATTTGGAATGGAAGAAATCTTGACCAATGGATGGGGATTACCTCAGTGTCACTGCTCAACAGAGGCACAGCAAAATAATGGGTATAGTTCCCCATACTAAAGGGGTGGCGTAAGCCACAAAACTATGGGCTTATGAACCTATTTTTCCCATTTAGCTGGCACATGTGATTCCTAAATAGACCTATTCATGTGAGTGGATACTGGAAAGGAAATTTTGCTGGCTGCTATTTTTAGGAAATCAGCAGGAATTTTGTCTAGAACTAGTGTACTTGGCTTAATTTATTTGAGGTATCGCTAGATGATTGTGGTGAATTCAGGAGTGATGTGAGCCTAAGCACAGCAAGGACAAACAGAGTGGGTTGAACCTAGAAGTATTATAATATTTTGATGGTTTTAATTAGTATAATATTGATTAATTACATTTACTGTCTTGATGATTGTTTTATTTAAACTAATATAAATTTATTTTTTTTATTCACAGTATGATATGATTTTAGTATAATTATAGTACGTATATGTGTATTTAATGTACAGAATGGCCCCTTTAAAAAGAGCTGGTGACACTCATTCTTCTTTATCTATTTATGTATTCATGCAGTGTATGAATATTCAATAGGTAGTGCTGAAGATTCCTAATTAGAAGTCCCGATTGGTTTGTTTTTATAACATCTGATATGTTCTTCTTATATTTAAAGGCTGAAGTTTTTCTGTGTTATAGTTCTGATGAAGTCCTAATCTGGGAGGATGAAACTGCTTAATTAATTTTAAAGAAATAATTGAAACTATCATTCCTTGGATTTTTGTCAGTATATACATAGCTACTGGACTACCAGATTTTCATTCGGTTCTTTTGTTTTTACTGTTGGTTTGGTTTTTGATTGTTATTAATATTATAGTGTGGCCAAAAAACAAAATTAAACGATTTTCTGTCAGTAGGAAAGTATTTAGTTAATACCTGTGCTGCAGTGAATTGTTTTTATTCGGTTTAACATTTATTTGTAATGTTTGCATTGCTTTAAAAATTAAAGGCTAACTTTTAATATTGTTAGAGGTACAAAGCAGTCTCCCCTGAAATAAAGGTAAAACTAGTCTCCCCACCTAACCCCAAAAAACTTTAAGAACTTCTCTATGGTAAATTACCCCCTATTAAGGGATGGCATAGTTAGTTTTCAAGCTTCCCCATATCCACAAAAACACAGAAACCTATGCAGAGGCATACACAAAAACCCTGTATAATCATATAAACAACTGCATAGAAACACCAATACCAGACTGAAATAAGCCCAGGTCAAACTGCAAAAACAGGCCACCTTGTTGGACCCTGGGATTAATAGGTTGTACAACAAAAGAAATAAATTCCTATTGAGTATAAAAGGGAATGTGCACAACAGAACAAAAAGTCCCTCATTAGTCTAAACAAGTGAATCAGGGAACTAGTCAAGTCTTGAAAGCAGACTTTGAGGTAAAAATAGCCTTCAATCCTTAGGCTAACCATAAGGCATTTTTCAATTATGTCCACAGTCTTACTGTCCACACCTAACAATGTGCAGAATTAGTTGTAGATGGCATCACCGATACTCAAACAGAAGATTCAACAAATCTGCTGGGTGACAAATTCAGCACAAATTTCACCTCCTCATTGCACCCAGTTCTCCCCCAAGATATACCCTCCACCATTTAACCACAAATTATCACCAAAGAATAAGAATAGGTTGCCTTTTAAACAGCTTAAATCAAAGCTTATCAGGCCCATTAGGATCTCTATTTAACAACAGCCTCCAGACTGTTTTTGTCCCAGTAGAGTGGAGGACAGCAACGGTCATCTGTCTGCATAAAGAGGGACCATCTACTGATCCAAGAAATTGCATTCCCATAAATTCGACTAACCTTATATATAAGGCCATGGTATGAATAATCATGGACCTGATAAATAATGACATAAGAAACCTCTGAACACTGAACCCAACCCAGTTCAGCTTTGTCAAGGGTAGGTCATGCCTACTGAATCTGTTGGATTTCTTTGAGAAAGTCACTAAGGCCATGGATGAGGGTAAAACAGTACATAGTACTTACCTCGACCTGACCAAGGCATTTGACAGAATTCTCCACTCAGGTATTATGAATAAATTCACAAAACCGGTCATAAATCCCTATGTCACCAGATGGATAGCCAACTGGCTCATAGACAGGACACATGGTTAAAGTGGGTGAATCCAAATCCAGCAAGAGGCCAGTTACTAGTAGTGTGCCATAGGACTCAGTGCTGAGACCACTCCTGTTCAGAATATACTTCTCTGAAGTCAAGTCTAATAGTCAAGGCATCTAGATAACAAAGTTTGCCAATGACTGCAAGTTGGGGTTGATCACTGAATCCCCCAACAATGTAGATATCCTTCACAAGGGTCTAGATCAGACAAATGGTTGGTGCCAGACCCATGAACAAAAACTAAGTGCAAGAAAAGTACATTATCATGCCCTTTGGGAAGCCATATACTCCTGCAAATTACAACATCAACAGCACTCTCCTAAGAGTAGATTCAGAAGTGAAAGATCTAGTTACACAGATAGATAGTATCCTTAAATTTTACTGCCATATGTCCACAGTGTTGAAGAAGTCCTTCTATGTGGCACGACTTATACGTAAAAGTATTTGATCCATATCCAAAAAAATTATAGTCCCACTTTTCTCAGCCCTCATTAGACCAATAATCGAGTACAATATGCCATTTGGCATGTACTTAATTAGGCACTTACAGCAGCTGGTGTGACCTCAGAGGTTCCTCACAAAGAAAACACAGGGTGTAAACAACATGTCCTATGCTTATAAACTAAAATCCCTATCCCGTTACTCTGTCAACTATAGACTATTAAGGGATAACCTATGCCTGACCTATGAGTCACTCACAGATCCAGCCCTGATGGATGTGCTATACATCCGCAAGTCAAACAACACAAGGGTCACCCAATCTAGGGATCTAAGCTTAGTCAGCAAGTCAAACAAAACATTCTGGAGAGACAGATATGTGTCTCAGAGATTGCCCTTTCCTTGGGACAGGTTTCTTATTCACATTAAACAGAACCCTTCCCTGGCCCTCTTCAAATGAAAGTTAGATCAATGGATGGGAAATTGCAAATTCACACCTGGGATAGTACATATTTTCCTTATGGTCAGGAGCAATCTGTAAGATACTCAATGCATAGGCAGAAATCCATGACATCCTCTTGCCACCAGAGGCCACATATTGGGTAAAATCAGGTTATATTGGCTAGGTTTGTAAAGGCTATTAAGCCATTAGCCTAGTAATTTCTTATGAACCTATGAACCCATAGGTAGTTTGTTTCTAAGCAGCAAGGAAGTACATATATTACAACTGCACAACTAGGGAGCTTAGAGAGACATTGTGCCGGGGGAGAAGATTCACTATTAATGGGAGGGTAATTAAAAGGCAGTTTGTTTTGGAAAAAAGTGCTATTAAAATTGAGCCCAAGTCTTTAATGGAGATAAGGGGTTGGTTCTAAGTACAGCAGTACATCAACGGGTAAAATGCCAATAAAATTATTAAAAAGTATGTAATATTATTTGTAGCAGTTATTTAAAAACACTAACGTGATGTTCTGATAATGCAAGCTGAAATCTTGCTTATTCTGTATGCAGATATCCTTTGTTCTTGTAACTTGCTTAGTGACTGCCCTCACAGCTGGAGGCAATGCACATTAGGAGGGAGAGGGGCAGCTGCTTGATGGCTTAGGGCTAACAAAGAGTTTTGTCTACAACAAGAGAAGTGAAAGAAGAGAAAAGAAGTAACGCATAAGAAAGGAAAATAATTCATTAACTACAGCAGAGTTTGTGAATAGGGAAAAGCAGATTGTGCTAGAAAGTCATATTTTTCTACATGCCCACTGAAACAGCTTTAACCAAGAATACTGAGACACTAAGAAGCTGAAACATCAGCAGAAAGTAGTATGGAAAGAAATATAGACAAGGCTCACATTTAAAAAATTCTGCAAAAATTGAACAATTTATAAGCAAATTACTCTACATGCATGTGCATTAATATATTCTAAGTATCTTAACAATTAACAGTTGTCTAAGAAAATTTGTTGTAATATGAAAAGTGTAATAGACCAATCAAGTATACAATGTGTTGAAGGCTTTAAAAGTTAGGAGAACTAAGTCCTGGCTCATAAAGAGCAGGGAATTATTGCTGAAGGTACTGCTTAAATAATTCAAGATTTTCGTCAAACCAAATTATTAAAGCCTGACAACATGTTATAAAAGTTAATGCAATAGTGTGTGCAGTGTGAAGGAATGGGAGAAATAAAAGATGCTGTTTGACTGTTATAATTTTATTAAAAGTATGAAATTCCCAGAGATTTGGAAAAGTTAAACTGCAAGCCACACTTTATAAAATGTGACAGTTACTTGTTTTTCCTGGTTATATAACTGAACTGCAGAAATTATTTATATTTTAGAAAGAAGTGTGAACCTTTTGTTTATTGTTTTTTTATTCTATTTTTTATTTTTGTAAAAAAAAAATCTGTGGTGCTGTAAGATGTGCAGTAAGTGAAGTGATGGTTGCATTACACAAGAGTTTTATAACTAAATACCCTAACAAATACACTTGGTCAAATCACTAACAATGTAAGAGGAATGTGAGAAGATGAATAACAGCATGCTGATACTTAATTAACTTTTAAATGTAGAAATAAGCAAGTCAGACAGGTAATTAGGAATAAATACAGTAAATCCCAAAGCACAGACTGTTGATGGCAATAGTGGTTTGGTGTGATGTATAGTAAAGTCAGTGAGACCCAAAGAAAGTGATCAATCACTTAACAAAAAATAAATAAATAATAAAAAGAAAGGGATGAGGGGAAGTTAGAATTGTTGGGAAACAAAAATTGCAGAATTGAATTGGAATTTTCCCCTGAAAAATAATGGCAGCATAATCTGGAACTTTACATTTTTTACAAAAAAGCAGTCCCCAAAATATATTTAGAAATGTTAATCTCCAGTCAAAACTAACTAGATGTGAATGTAATAGATGAGACTAAAGCTTAGGGCCATGAAATTCTTTTGAATGACATGAAGAAACAGCTGAACAAATAATAACAGGTCTTACAAATTAATTCTAGTTCAAGTTGTAATAGGGCAAGGCTTTTAGATGCTAGAAGATATAAAGTACAAAGAATAAAGATAGAATTAGGTGAATTTGATTGAAGACTTTGTAAAAAAGAAAAACAATTTAATAACAGTTGTGACAATGTATGTTGAGCCAAGTGTAGAAGCCGAGAAAGGAAATGAGAGGTAAAACACGGAAAAGGAAACACAAGAACAGGTAACGTAATGTAAAGGTGGGGAATGACCAGTGAAAGATATCAGAAAAAGTAAAAGGAGGTAGGTGTGGAATGCATTAAAGGAAAAAGGTGGGACTACTGCAGTTAAAGTAAAACAAAATAATAAAAATATCAACATAAAAAAGAAAAGAGAGCACAAAGCTATTGTTTGAAAAGAAAAACCGAGGCACAGCAGTCGAGTGTGTCAGAGTTACTAAAATATTTTTGGAATGTAAACTTTTGTGAGCAGAATGTGTAGAAAGAAATGAAGGAAGCAGAAAAAAAAAAGAAATGGAATAGGAACATCAGAATCAGAACAAGCAATTAAGTTGCAAGACCACAGATGATGATGAAAGGCAAGCCTTATCAAAACATCAAATATTGGCAACCAGTGATGAAAGCTATGGTATACTGGTTAAGACACCTTATGCAGTTGGAGTGCAGGTTTTGCAGAAGAACACATACAGGTTAGCAGATAATGAGGAGAATAATAAAGAAAGGATGTCAAGATAATACTGAAACTGGTCCAACGCAGTGTGAAAACGATCTCTTGCATAGGGTTTCAGCCAAGGAATAAAGCCGTTGGTAAGATGTTTATCAATGCTGTCCTTGATATTGAAGTGCTAAATCTAGGCATAATTGTATTAAGTCAAAGTATGGATGACAAGAGAGGATGTAGTTCAGGATTTAGTAGTCACACTTTCTCATCAAATGGCCTTCACATTGCTACAGATGGGATGTGAGAATCAAGATGTTCATCTTGCAAATCAGAAATTGATATACAATTGTAATGTCACACTCGGAGAATGAAACAATTGTAACCTCCATATTTCATATTCCAGTATGACTCTCTAAGTCCATTAAAGAAAAATTTACAAATGTTGTTTGTAGTGCTAGGGAGATGACACAGATATGATGACACAAGGTGAATTAACAATGAATGCATTGCAGATTGCAGGATACTTTTGAAAAATAATAAGTATCGTGTACATTGAGAAAAAACATCAGTACTGTCAAGCTCACCACCTTCTGTCAAATCTGCAGTAAAAAAAACGTTGACCCCCAAGACCTAACCAATATCCTAAAAAATGCAACTGGTCTCTGCTAAAAAACCTGCCCCTTAATCCTGCAGTAGATTATTTCAATAGTACCTTCCTTGAAATTCTAAACAAATTAGCCCCCCCCGGTCAATTCATATTAAAGCCACATACTCACCATGGCTAACTAATGACACCAGAATGCTCCTTAGGAATAGAGACAAAGCTTGGCAAACATAGCTCACATGTAAAACCCAAATCAACCACATTGCATTCTAGCAAATTAGAAACAAGGCTAAACACCAAAGAAACCTAGATAAAAATAACTTCTACTATAACCTGCAGCATAAACACTAGCATAACCCCAAAACATTTTGGAATACCATAAATGCCATTCTCCACCCAGGACATTCTACTGCCCCTTCCCCCAACTTATCACATTCTCCTACCACCATTGCAGAAGAATTCAATAAATACTTCACTGAAAGTGTACTAGTTCTAATTAAAAGTAATTCCACAGAACCATCACTAGCCTCCAAACCTCTCAATATTAACTCCAACTCCTTCTCTGTTCAGCCTGTTCCCACAGCTACCATTAAGAAACTACTGAAAAAGCTTAAACCCTCTTCAATAGCAGCTGACACCTTACCAGTTGAATATTTAAAGCTAGCAGCTGAAGCCATTTCTTATCAAGTGTCAATCCTTATTAATAGGCCCATAGCAGAACAACATGTCCCAGCACTATGGAAAATCGCACACATTATCCTGTTACACAAAGGCTAAAATTCCACAGACCTAAACAACTACAGACCGATCGCTATTCTCGCTCCACTATCTAAACTCCTCAAAAGATGTATCCACTCCCAAATGATTCATTATCTTATCTCCAACAACATGTTAGCAACATGTCAACATGGTTTCAGACCTCATCATAGTACCACAACTGCACTTCTCAGTTTTAACAATACCATCAACCAACTCAGAAACATTAGTAAAATAGTCTCTGCTGTCTTTCTCTTTCTAGACATGTCCAAGGCCTTTGATACGGTCTCCCACCCCAAACTATTAAATACACTCTCCAAACTGAACCTCTGCACTTCAGTGGTTCCAAACCTATCTACAGGACCATCGACAGTCTGTAAAATGGCTTAATGTCCTAACCCCCCTTCCCGTCACACTAGGAGTACCTGAAGGCTCAGTTCTTGGGATGCTACTCTTCACTATTTTTACAAACAACTACCATAGTGCTACCCCACTAGCTTCAACTATCCAATATGCAGATGACACAACACTTATATGTGCCAATAATAACCTGCAACACCTCCATAATATAACTTAAAAATCATTCTCAGATACCGAGCTATGGCTCTTTAACCATCAGCTCATACTCATCCCCAATAAAACAAAGCTCATGATCTTCCAACCCAAAGGATCCTCCCTCCCCCCAACACCGTCTACATTACAGCTAGAAATAATACTAAAATTAATGCCGATTCACAAACAAAACTACTAGGTGTAATAATAGACAACAAGCTAAGATTTGACCTACATATACCACAAACAATTAAGAAAGTTCACAAAAAAATGGGTACTCTACAGAAATAAAAATGATCTAACTAACACCTCTAGGGTTGCCATTGCTAGAACCCATCTTCTATCAACCCTTCTGTATGCTTCCTCAATTCTCACCAACCTTAAAAAAGACAGATTTAATTAATGTTGAAATATGCTACAATAAAATAGCTAAATTTGCAACTGACTGCCCAAATTATACCCACCACTGTCACTCCTTAAAAAACTCTCCTGGTTAGAACTCCCATAACTTCTATCCTATAACCAATTAACTTTAGCACACAAGCTTGTATATCAACCTGAAAAAACCCTGCCATTCTAAATATTCTCCAGCCCCATACCACAAATAGATGTCTTCACTCAACAAATAAACCTCTACTACAAGTGTCCAAATCTACTAATGCAGCAGGGGACTCCCTACATTCTTATCATGTAGCAATAAGGTGGAATTCATTTCTTCACGGCATCAGAACCAACACAAATACCAACTAATTCAAAAAGATTCTTAAAAAGTATCTTCCTGACCCCTGGCTTTGTTCCTGTACTACTCCAGGCTAACTTGTTTTAATAGCTTCTGGTCATACTTTTTCTTCTTTCCTGACCACCTCATAATCTATGCCCTCTGTCATGTCTAGATAATCTCTAACCTCACCCTTTTCAATACAATTTCCCCCTATAAACCCTTCCTCAGCTTATTTTGAGAAACTACAATGTCTACATTACAATAAGGAATTATACTAGGTGATTGTATAATACAAATGTCAGCTATAATAGCATAGAATGTATCTTCTGGTGATCTGTATGTCTTGTATATATTTTTGCATAGGTTTTGTATAATTTCTTGTATAAGTTTGTGTATAACCTCTGTATGTGGAACTTTTCGCCTCAGGACTCTGCTGAAAATGGGTCTTATCCCAGTCGGACTTTCCCGCTAAACATATGTAAAATAAAATAAATAAATAAATGTTAGATAAGAAGAATGTATATTTGGTTGTGTGAACAAAAGGACATACACATAATTTTTTGACTGAAACCAAAGACACCCCCATCAAAGCTTGGTGGAAACTGAGAAGTTCAGTCACAGGGTATATCTAGGCAAGCAATAAAACTAGGAGATAGATATTTAAACCAATTTATTACATGAATGATATAGTGAACATACAAGAAACCTGGATGGAAGAATATAGTGAATTTTTAAATTCAAGATATTTAGCCTTTCCACTACTGGCAGATAAAAGTAGCAAAAGATGTTCAGAATGGTGGTTAATAACACTGGCTGTAGTTATCTTAAGTATGAATTACAATTTACTTAAACGAACACCAGAATTCATTACTGCGGATGTGTATGAAAAAGAATATTATGTTGAAAGTTTATACTGCAGCAGGCCAAGAACAAGTTAAGAAATAATAGCACATCTGGAAAAGATTTAAACAATTGTGCAAAAATGTTCAAAGATGCTGATAGAGCTAGAGTATTATGTGAAGAATTTAATGGAAGAATGAAAATATGAAATGAATATGAGAAGTGTGTAAATGGGAAATAATTAAATTGGAACGATTCCTTAGACAATAGAATGATTATGCAATGAACCAACCTTCTAAAAGTGATTCATCTCTATGACTTAGTTATCATAAATGGTTATATTGGTGTTGATAATAGTAAGGGTTACACTGTCATGGCAAAAATTAAGTGGTTAACACAAAGATTCAGTAATAGTATGTATGGAACTAAAAATAAAAGACTTTTTAAGATAAACATTACACTTGAAAGTGATCAATTTCCCTGATTATATGACTGCCTAGTGACATATAGGCAGAGCATGTTGATATTTCTGGAGAAAGCACATGTAAATAAAGTCAGATAAACTTTAGGATTTGATTTCATGAGCTAAGAAAAAGTTATGCTATAAAAGATACTATAAAGTAAGTAATCATATAAACAGGGTAACTCAGGACCCCTTTAAAAAAAACAGTTAATATTTGCAATGAGCCTGCATAATAAAAATAGGTTCATAGGTTCATAGGTTGGTACTGGGCTATCTGCCCGAAGGCATATATTAGCCCAGCCAGGTTGTGTGGTATTCACTGCCCCTTTAATAGTTCCCTAGACCCTTGTACTAGCAGCTAGTACCCTTGGCCCCTATCTAGTAGTGCTGTTGGTATGATCCCCGGTGTGAACTTTCTGTTACCCATCCACTCATCAAGGTTCCTCTTGAAGACTGATAGTGAGGGGCTCTGTCTTATGTAGATCGGGACCCTGTTCCATAGTAAGGGAAGTCTCTGCGAAGGGAATCTATCCCTCCAGCATGTTCTATTCATTGTTGTGTTGAGGTTTATATCCCTAGAGTGTGTAGCTCGAGTAGATTTGGTTTTGCTAAGATGGAGCATGTTCAACAATTCTGGGTTGGACATGGCTCTATACGTTAGACAGAGATCGCCTCTGAGAAAGTGGTATGCAACAGAGAACAGTCTTAGCTTTTTCAATCGTGCTGCATAGGGCAACTGTTTGAGGCCAGTAATCCTCTTGGTTAGGTACCTCTGAATGATGGGAATATAAATGTATGGCTTAGTCCATGTATTTACAATGGGATTGTAAATGTATGGTTTAGTGGAACTAAAAATACTAGGGAAAAAGAGGGGGTATAAGAGAAGTATAAAGAATTTATTGGAAAGAACAACTAAAGCAAATAATTACACACTGAGATGAGGAGGATCTGTACGTACATCAGTAGTGAAGTTAAAAAAGTTTTCCTCTTTAAAACACAGGTAGTAATGGTGAGTCCCACTAAAATGGGAAATTAAAGAATGTTGGTGGCTGAAATTCAGACGTGTTTAGGGGGAACAGTCAACATATTAACAATTCATTTTCAACATTGTTTATAAAAAAAAATCCTAGCTCCTGGTAAGTTGAAATAATTGCTCTTAACCACAAAAAGGTAAATCTAGGTTACATCCATATTTACAATACATTTAAAGTGATTGCTTTATTAATTTTAAGTGACTTGAGAGAACAACTAAATCATATTCCCTTTTATCAAGCAAAATTTGCATATCTACCTATCAGAATGCAAACAGATGTGTATTTCCTTCTGCAGAATATAATATAGAAATTCATAACAAATGTATGCATAGGCTTAAAATCTTCTTCTTCAGGCTTTACATTTTCCATTCCATACCTTAAATAGGTCAAAGCTGTGGAAAGTTATGAGAAATTAAGGGATTCAGAAATAATAAGTTTTAATTCTTTCTGCAATGGATAATTCAGCATTAGCAGAAGTGAAAATGTCTAAAAATGCAATTGAACACAAACTTTTGAAGTAAACAAAGCATGAGGCAGGTTTATTCAATCTGTGTGGCTGTTTCTAATTTGCACTGACAATGTCCTTGGAGCATTAATGGAAGTTAGCAGTGATACCCCGAAGATGAATAATGTATTATACCCTGCATTCGAGTTTGTAGATTATTTGGTTATAATGGTAGTTTCATGGGTGACATTGAAAAAGACAAATAAGCTCTCTAAAGAATTTTATGTTTATACCCGATTGTTAATTTCAGTAAGTGGAAATATTTATATGTTTATAGAATGCTATGCCAGATATTATTCACTGGCACATCTTGACTTTTTCTATCATATCTCAAGCTACATTGATAATACTATAATCCACAAAATGTATGGTGACACCTCTAAAGCATGTATTTGATCAGTTTTGTTTCATGTTAGGCAATGTATGCTTAAATCAATGTGTAAGACAATACACAACTTGTAGCAAAAGAGGCATGAATCTCTGAAACAAACAGCACATATTCATGTAGCAGGCACTGTACGTCTTACACAAATACTTCTTCAAAAGCTGTCTAAATCATTCAGGTTCAAGATGTTAAAAGGTTCCTGCAAAAGCCATAGTTTTATTTTGATGTAAACACCAATCTTTTTTTTACATGTCTTAATCTATCTGTCATACAATACACAATTAAAAACTGACATTTAAAAATTCAAAGCATCCTGCATAATAATCAAGTAATGTTTTATGTATAACTTTATAAACAAAGTTCTTTTATAGCACAATCATGCAGCATGTGATATGCCTTCTAAGAAAATGTATATTTGCAGTTATCTGCATTGTGATGTTCTAGCTTTTTGAAGAGGACATGTTCAGAATAATCCCAGAGGTGCAGTTAAATTCAAGTTTAATTAACGGTAAACAAATAAAGAGCAATAGGAACCAAAACTGGATATAATATATATGTCAGTCTAGGTCATTTATATATTACAGCCAGAGAAAATGTAGTTCTAATTTAAAAAGAAATGTTTTCAGTTATATTTTCATTTTTATCCATTGTTTTCCATCTTCCTCAATAAAAAGTTTATTTTTTTTGGAATAACTTCAAATGGTAAAAAAATAACAAACAATATTAACACAGCAATGCCTACTGAAGCATATGTATACATTCCAAAGAATATTATGAGGTTCACATTACCAACGGAGTATAAACTACATAAACATAATACATGCATACATTTACTTTTCCATATTATCTAAGATGTGTCATTACAATGCACAAGAATTTCAACTATCTTGCAAAAGATTGAGAACGCAATTGTGGTAGTCATCTACAGCAAGAAAAAAAGCACAAAACTGTTTACCGTTTCTGAATACTTTGGCAGATTAATGTAGACTATCTGATTCAAAGTAACAAAAGTGATGTATTTTACTATACAGAGATGACTGCATAATTTTCAAAGGCAACCAACTGCGTTTGTATAAAGGCACTGAGGACATATTTCTCTATAACTAATGTGTTGTCAACAACTGGGAATCTTACATTTCTAATATAAGGTATGAGATGTGATCAGAAAGACAAAATATTCAACCTGCTCAGTGACACAAAGGATTTGGTATCATCACAGCATATTATCGTATAAGTAGGTCTAGCATCGATGGCCGTGTTGTGACTTGCAACATTTTTGCACTAGGCCTTGACACTAAGGTATCTGAGAAGTAATCAACTTCTCACCTAAGCATTATATTTAAATTATTAGTGTACTACATGCTAATGTAGAAATCAGAAGCTTATTTATATACATATAAACATACACACATATGTATATATATATATATATATATATATATATATATATATATATATATAGAGAGAGAGAGAGAGAGAAATATTATATATATATATATATATATATATATATATATATATATAGAGAGAGAGAGAGAGAGAGTTAGGTAGATATGTGTGTGTGCATATATTATATAGTATACTTACACAGTATTTGTTACTATTTCATTTTGTTCAGTCATATTGTTAATAACTCCTTGCCCTTTCTAATACTGTCCGTTATTATATTTTATGTTACTGCAGTCAGTATGAATCCCAAAAATGTCATATGACTACTAGCTCAGACAGTTGACAGATCTAGGTAGGTCAAAAGTGCACTGGTTTTGTACACATTTAATCTCTACTGAGTGGGTGGAGACATGAAGTTTGTTTGTCTTTTCGGCTTTTCCCGGTTAGGGATCGCCAAAGCGGAACTCCGGTCCACTAATGATTGGCAGTAGATTTTTTTATGGTGCCGAGTTGCCAGCCCAATGCCCAACCTTCAGCGAAGGCATGCCCATTCACACATGCCTTTCGGAGGCCGCTCGACCACAGGGAAGACATGCAGACTCCACACAGAAGGCACTCCCCGCACACTAGCTAAGAATCGAACGAGAGAACCTCTTGCTGTGAGGCAACAATGCA